>NC_141157.1:47015896-47315896 GCF_053477565.2 Lygodium microphyllum
AGTAGGCTATCATAATCTACCCTTCATAACTATGAAGTTCACTAAGAATTGGATTCACGATATCTTAGTGGCCAATCCTTTAAGACTCCAAAGGATCTAACCTTCATCTCATTTTCTAGAGTGACATTGAACCTTGTGGTCTCCACCAAAGGTTTTCCCCAAGCTTGCAAGACTACATGACTAAGTACACTAACCCCTGCTCCTATGTCTGTTATCCCCTTTTGTGTAGTATCCCCTAAGGTAAGTATAGGTAAGTTTGTGTGCATCTCAGTGCTCTCCTAAAAGGCATTTACTTGTGAGGTCTTAGATATTGGATTCAGTGTTAGATTTAGTATGTGTGTCATGGCATCATGGTCTAGAAGATATTGTAGCTCATAGTCATTCTACATTCTACCCATCACTTCAATTCTTGCCAAAGTATGGAGTTTTACCTAGGTATTTCAACTAATGACAACGTCACAAGAGTTGTTATTAGTAAGGTTAAAATTTTCCATCCATATTTCCCTCCTTAGCTCCATGGGCTCCCTACCAATGCTTGTGAGCCATTTGTGTATCCATGGCCTCCTCATCATGCCCATGTAGCTATTCACATGGTGGTGGTGTCTCTCCTACCCTCAAATATGTGGGAGAGGCTTGTGGGTTCAAGGTTGAAAGTTCATTAATCTCATCCTCAATAATAGGTTTGACAGCTTGAAGGTGAGCTTGTGATTCTTTCATCCACTCCTTCACCTTATCTGCATTTCTAAACTGCTGGTTGGGATCAGGGTACTCTCCAATCTTAGCACTTCTCTTCTCTCTCGTCTTAGGAGAAAATGTCTTTTCTTTGATTTCAATGACCTATTTTCCCTTGGTTAATGTGGTCTCACTCTTGGTATTGAGTGTTATATTTTCCTCAATTCTCTTTTTCCTCCATCATCGACTTCTCTTCCCTATAGAGAATGCATCCAAGTTGCTAGGTAAAGGCAATGAGATACCGGCCTACTTTGTTTGAGCTCATGTCATGATCTTTAGGGGAATAAGTGTGGCATCATTGTTGGATGACTTGACACATAATAGTTTAAGTGTACATATGGCACGATTGTCAAGCTAGTGTGGAGGATCTTCACCTAGGGCAATCGGAAAACACATGTGTGACTCTACATTTGTAACATACCCATCCTTGAGTATGGATAACATTTTAGTAGTTGCCTAGAGTTTACCTTCTAGTCGTCGCCATCCACCGTGCCATAGGAATGGATTCGTTGGGAATCCATCCACCTACTTCCCTCTATGGAAGTTCTTAGTTATCTAATTACCTACCACATTACATGAAACATATAAAACAGCTTCATTTATTAAAAATAGTCATTTTATGCACAGCTATTTGTTTGCGTAATTTAATCACGGACATACAACTAGAATTAAAAAATTTCATTGATTATGTTCCATAATGTGTGTTCTCTCGCCCATACACGAGAAAATTTACAATTTCATGTGATGCCTCATTCGGTGCATCTACACGTCACCAAGATCAAATCCACCTATTAATAGTGTTTTTAGGTGTCCCAAGTAGAACTTGGGCCATACAAGGGACCAAGTAGTTCCTAGGTGCATAAAGGATTTACTAGCCAGAGCCCCCTGGCACCATAACCATCTCCCACTTAATACAATCCCTATTGGGAGAGCTCTCGCCATCGGAGCCAATCCATGCTTCCGTAGTAGTAAAAACATTCCCTCTTGGTATGGGGATTCAGTACCTATCCTTGGGGGAGGTATAGGGCTCCTCAATTTTTATATGTTCCAATACTTAATTCAATTAGGATCTAATCTAGAAAGTCACAAACAAGATTGTGTCTTCAAGCAATTATGACTTCAATCAATCGTGCAATTTTCAAGTGATGATTAATCTAGTAGCAATCGACACTTGAATTTCACATAATGAACTCTTTCCCTTGGAATTTAACTAATGGCATCTGGATTTTGGATTCTCTAACTTCCCAATTTAAGGTTTATTCTTGTAACCAAGTTTCTTGGCCTTAAGTTAGTTTCTTTAACTTAGAGTTATTTTTTGTTTTTTTTTTCAAATCTTTTATCAGAGCTTCTAGATTAAAACTATGTCCTTGGCTAATTTCTTCAGGTTTTCATTCTTAGTAAATTCGTCTTGAATTCACTAGTCTTCTTTTCTATGGGGTTAACATTTGAATTCCTCATGGTTTCTCTTCAATTCTAGGTTAACATAGTTCCCCTTATACAAATTTCTAGTCTATAAGATGTTCTAATAATTTACCAAGTGAATACTCGAAGATCACAATTTTTCTCAAGAGACTTATCTTATTTAATTTGGATAGAAATCTTTAGAAAAACCTGTGGTATCACGATTGGTAAAGGGTTGTTATCTGCGCCCGTGACTCCGTTAGTGACTCCCGTGCTTGCAATTCCAATTGTTGCTTCCACGTTAGTAGGGTCATTCGTGATTTTTACTTTTGAATACTTTTTCTTCAGGGCCATGATGGAAATATGATTCATAGAAGAAGAAGAACACAACAATAATACTGGTTGGCAAGGGTGCAAGACTCTCGATGATAATGATGGATATTGCAGGATTCAATGATGTAGGCCTCGTGGATGGTTCTTCTTGCCTCATGGAGAGCAATACTTCTCTCTCTCTAGTAGACGGAATAGGGACGAGAGTAGAGGTATGACTTCTGTTTCTTCTTGGCTCGAGGAGAGAAATACTTCTCTCTCTCTCTCTAGTAGATGGAATAGGGATGAGGGTAGATGTATGACTTCTAATCGAATTTGATAGAATATGATAAAGTTCTTCAATGTCTTCTCTTCTCGGATTAGAGTAGAAGAGGATGAGAGACCTTCAATGTATCCCCTTCCTTGAGTTGAATGGAATGATGTCTCTTCATCTTGTGGAATAGAGTCTCCTCCTTCTTGATCAGTGTCTCATCCTCGTCAAGATTGCTCTTATCCCTCTTCCTGGTCATCCCCAAGCACTCAATTTATAGTTTAGCAGAAGGAGCAAAAGAGAGGACGCTTGCTTTTTAGTGTTTTTCAATGACATTATCGATGACAAATAGAGAACGCTTTCTTTTAGCGCTTCTAATGACATCATTGATGACGTTGGGGGCAAAAGAGAGGATGCTTGCTTTTTAGCATTTTTCAATGACATTATCGATGAAAAATAGAGAACACTTTCTTTTAGTGCTTTTGATGACATCATTGATGACATCAGAGAGGAAGCTCCATTTTTGTAGCAGGAAGATAAAAATTTACAAATCTATGGGGTGAGCACCACGTGGTGCATCGTCACTCCAAGGCTTATGACTAAGGCGGCGACCAAGGCATAGACCTTGGCATCTTAGCCTTGGCATCTTAGCCTTGGCATACTTGGCAATGGGCTATGAAGGCTTCATTGGCAATATTGGCTACGTGCGAGAAGCTCTCACTAGCTTGTAGGTAAAACTTCATGGGAGGTCACCCATCCCGGCAGTGTCATCGCCCAAGTGCGCTTAACTACCAAGTGACTATCCACTAGGCTAGTTCTTTTTTGTTGTTCTATACTACAAACATAGTTTTGATAAGCTAGTCTTGGGAGGATCTCTCAAACCTTTCTTTTATGAACTGGCATATAATACCTCACTAATAATAATTATTATCTTCATAATGAGAGTCAGTTTCATAAATAGAGCTAGTATTTTTTTTAAATGTGCAACATAAATCACTTTTCTTTGGAATGTATATGCACATTAAAATAAACTAAGTAATGGGGACATTACAATATTTTTTTTATTAAACCACTCAAGTTGTATTGTGATAACATGAGCAGTGTGCTCTTGGAAAGTAATCCAATTTATCATACCATGTCAAAGAATATAGAGATACATCACCATTTCATTAGGAAAGTGGTACTTGGAGGTAGAATAGACCTCATTCATGTGAAGCTAAAGACCAAGTGGCAGATATCTTTACCAAATCACTTGGTAAAGATTAGTTCACTCATTTTAGATAGCTAATTGGGATACAGGAAGTGACATGATCTTGAGGGGGAGTTTTGATATATGCAAGCTCAATCTACCTACTACTACCTATCGACATGACAACCATGTGCGTGTGTAGCTATCTATCATGTGTGTATCTTTGATAATTTAGTAGTTGACTTAACCAGAGTTAGTTAGTGGTTAGTCACTAATCACTTACACGTAAGTAATATATACTTTGGTTTTTTGGAGTGATATATAATAATGATGAATCTCATTGAGAGTTTTTTGCTCCCTATTGGCCTCTCTCTCTCTCTCTCTCTCTCTCTCTCTCTCTCTCTCTCTCTCTCTCTCTCTCTCTCTCTCTCTCTCTCTCTCTCTCTCTCTCTCTCTCTCTCTCTCTCTCTCTCTCTCTCTCTCTCTAGGAGAAGGGCATGGATTCAGCCAAGTAAGTAGTCAGCAAGAAGCTCTCCCATTCTCTCTCTATTTTCCTTGGATAGTGCTTGTGGAGGCATCGAAAGCATAGTAGATCATAAATCTCATATTGCTATGAGATTTGGTATGCAAGCATAACGGCATATATTTTGTAGGTTGGACCTTTAGGGCTTTCCCACTATGTTTTTGGCCAATCTAAGGCCATCTTGGACCCCATTTTGGCTCCATAGTGTTGTAGACAATAGTTTCACGAGATTTTTTAATTTCGACCATGTCAAATGTACTCCATTGTAAATGTTACAAATTTCAAATTATATGTATTATTGAGAAATTAGTGAAAAGACAACCTGATTTATTACTATGCCTATTTTATGAGAGATTGTAAAAGACTTGCTTGTTGTCTAGTACTCAGTTTTGTCACAATGAGTGAGAATAGTGGAAATCCTACCATTAAGAAGCTAGACAAGAACAAGTAACCATCATAGGAGTTCCAAACAAATTTCCTATTGGAAAAGGCCTCAACGAGTTTATTTCAAGTGAACAAAAAGAACTAGAGCTAAGTAATCTTGAGAATGCAAAAGAATTAAAGGTATGTAAAAAATGGAATACAAAAGACAAAAAGGTAATGTATTCTTTATTTTGCAATCAGTGATAACACTATGCCGCGGCATATAATAAATGCATTGATGATGATTTGGTTTCTTCTACTTTGGGTGGCCTTAATAATAAGAAGGTTTTGAGATCTTTGTTACTTCTGTGTATGTATGGAAGTAGTTTGCAGATTTTGATGAGTTGGTCTCTCACATAATCACACTGAAGAGATCAATGTACAGGGTGAATCATCTAAAAGAAGTAATGAACAATTCCAAGCATTTTACTCAAGTTTAGGAAGGGGACATGGTAGATCCTCTTCAAGAGGCTATGGTATGGGTTGTTGTGCTAGTGGTAACCAATAAAATATGTTAAATTATGTAATGAAGTAAATAAGGCCAATGATAGGATAAAAGCCTTTGTAATAATATTAGAGGGCTAGGGCTTAGGGTTTGCTATAAATAGGCAGCCGTAGTCAAAGTTAGGGCCCTAGCCTTTGGCCAATATGAACTTGGAAGTCATGTAATTTTTCTTGGTAGTTACATTAGTTCATGTCTTTCACCTACATGGAGGTGAGTTTCCATGGCATTAGCTTGTTTAAGCATTTCTTTCATGTTTCCTTAGATTAATACATTTCAGTTTTTTTCCCATGTCAATTCCTTGTTGATTCCATTAGATTAGACAAATTTGATTTAGTTAGAATATCCCTTTTTTACAATGGTATTAGAGCCTTGCTTTGATCCAAGGCAAGCTTTAATTCCATCATTTTCATAATTATGATCTGGTTGGGGAGGTTATTTTCATGGAAGATTTGATTACAAGCATCATTTCTGTGTAATTGGAGTTGAAGACACAGTTACATGGCTTTGTTTCTTCTTGACAGTGACTAGTCAGGTTGTACTACTTCAAATTGTGGTTATTGTAGTGCTCCTTGACAGAGACATGGGGGAAAGATGGAGGTTCATAACTATTTTGGCAGGTCGTGATCAAAATTTTAACCAAAATATAAGGTAAGATGGACAAAATGAAGGCTACAGTCTTTAATGGAGACCAAACTTGAGTTACTTTTTTGAAAAACAGGGTTTCTTTTCTCTCTTCAAGCTCTCTTTCATGGATTCCATGGAAAATTTCTACTCCTACCTTGATTCTATGGCTTCTATGCTATAAAAGCATTCCATAACAAGCTTATTCATTTACTAAGCTTGCCTACAAGCACCATTAATGGTGATTTTGTTTCAACTGTAACAACCATGCCATCAAGGTTCAAATGATTCAGGGAGTGCATTAGCAACAAGTTCAGGGAGTGCATCAGCAAAACAAGTCTGCATTCAAGCACCTTCCTTCTTGTGAGAAGTAATCCACTAGATCTTGCTCTGCTATGTGTGCTAACATCCATCAATCTGATGATGGCTGAAAGGGGAGCTGTGATGAGGCATCTAATGGAGGCTACATCATCAAGGAGGCTGGCAGATTGTCGGTTGTGACCACGAATATTTCAACACATAATCCTTTTCCAAGGATGACGAGGCAAGAGAGCCCCTCCTCACAGGGAGGCAGCTTCGAACCTTGATGAAGGGCATGCAGAAGGCAGCCCTGGACATCCTACATCTCTCTCTCTCTCTCTCTCTCTCTCTCTCTCTCTCTCTCTCTCTCTCTCTCTCTCTCTCTCTCTCTCTCTCTCTCTCTCTCTCTCTCTCTCTCTCTCTCTCTCTCTCTCTCTCTCTTTGTGTGTGCCTGCAAGGTGCTTTTTTGTCAAAGGTCAAGAAAGCTCGCAGTCCTTCAATAGGAAATGGGAATGATCTGTTTGCATCACAAACAAGAACACAGACTTTTAATAAGATTGGATGTGAACTAGTGTTATTTCCTTTCCACTTCCAATTCGTGATTAGATCTTTCCTACCCTTAGGTGTTTCCGGTTTTTGACTTGGAGTAGCCATGGTGAATGATCTAGAGTAGAATGATCCACTTCGTCAAACAAGAGCATGAACATAGCAAAGTCTATCAATGACATTGTCGGGTCACACAACATTAGCTTCATCAATCTGAAGAGGGGGAAAAGCATGATGACCAAGCAACTCCCCAAATCCCAAATCCATTTGTGACTGTGTGATAACAGTGGAATAGAAAAGGTTTGACAAGGGCAATTTCCATGTTTTTTTTGTAGCCATCTACGGATGGCTAGGACTAGGAACGATCGCTCTCAAATGCAGGATTGTAGCTATCAGCCTCCACTTCCATTTGCGTGTCAGAAGTAGTAGATCCAGGGAGGAGTGCACAATACTTATCTCTCAATCTCCTATTGATTAGTTCACTTTCTTCACCATCATTTCTTCTAGAAATTTCTTTAGCCCCTTTGCAAAACCTAAGAATTCATCCGCATATCATTGTGGTTGCCCTGACCATAACTCTGAAGAGTACAGCGCAACTGCAAGATCATCACATGAAGCACCAGCATTGTGCAGTAAATGCTTCAACAGATGGAAGAATCCAAGATGATGCATCAACAAAATCATCATTCAAGATGATGTATAAGCAAAAGGCATGTCACTGGTAGGAGTCTCTACAAGCATGATCAGAGTAATAATCTTGATGTGAGCACTGGTCTCCTCTCTCAACTGCTTGATGCGACTTCCATCCTTGCTAATGTTTTTACTGATCAACTTAGAAGCCACTAGGAGTCTGAGCGAAACATACCTCCTCGCTCTTGTTGCTGTAAATTTTGACAAAATCTTGAAATAATGGACTTATTATTTGGATATCGTTGCTAGTCAACAACTATTAAGACTTGCTCCGGTACTGTCCAAGCCAAACACAAAGACAAGGATTTGTCCTTACTAAACATGCCATAAGCATTGCTACTTTCTGGACAGTCAAAATGAGAAGCAACTAGTTTTGTGCAATTTACGGATTAAAGATGGAGCTCAAACATAACTACCGTAGCAAGCTAGTTGGTATGAGGGATGAGATAGTGAGGAAGAGGCAAGCTAGTAAGCTTCTCGTCTTGACTACTTCACTTCTCAAGCACTAGTGGAAATCACATACATGAATGGAGGCATCTTGAAAGCCTTGTTTCATGAAAGTCATTTACATCAGATATTCTCAGATTTCCTCATCTTGATCATGGGGCTTTTAGCCTTTTATGCTTCCTGAGGGTTCCTTATACCTATGACTATCAACATTGGCCATCCTTGATACTGCATTGTGAAGATTGGGCTTCTTCTTGCTCATAAAAGGTTATGGACAGCCTGGTCTTCAAAAGCTTATGAAGATTCGGGGATTTTCTCAGTTTTGAAGCTCTCTTATGACTTTTGGAGTAATAAGAATTCATTCTAACTGGTGTCCTTCTTATTTGAGAATTCACTGATAAGCCGTCTCTTGGTACCAACTAAGCACCAACTTCACTAGTTTCTCTACTGATTTTACTGCTTATCTGTCCCTTTGAAGCAAAGCTAGATTTGGAGGGAAGTAAGAATAAAGGTACTGTGTTAGTATGTTTTGATAATCTTGGGTTTTTAAAACTAGTCAAAGTATTTGAGGGTGCATTTGCAGGTTGATTGTTCGTTTGAATACCACCACTAGCCTTGATAGTATTTACATTAACTGAGGCACCACCCACTAAGCTAGGGGCAGACACAAGCTAACCCTTCAATATCTGACCTGACTAGATAGGATTGGAATGCAAAGGATGAGAAGGAGAGAATCCAATGGCAATAGCATTTTTTCTACTTCAAGAAGGACTTGCTCCTTCACCTACATTGCTTGGACTAGTTTGAGATACCAAGTTCACTTTGCTTTTATTTGGAATTTTGAAAGATTCGTCCCTTGAAATACCTCTTGGACAGTAGGGTCTATGCCTACAAATTTTGGATAATTCATGATCATTTTATGGGAATTTTACTCTTTTACACTACTTGAAGGTCCTTGATGTGAGTAGCAATCAACATTTGAAGATTCTTCATCAACATTGAAGAGATTTGGCTATCTCTTGAAGATTGAAGAGCTTGGACAACATAGGCATTGCCTAGAGCATAAATTTTGGGATTCTTCTTCAAATATTGGGTCCATTTATACTTGGGGAAGGCTTAGCAACACTCCTTTTGAAGATTCAACAAAGTCTTGTGCCATTAGATTCCTCTTTATCAAGCTACCTTGTATGGAAGACCAATGGAGCTTTCTCAATGGTATGATGCTATAAGTAAATGTCTCTTCATGGAACCATAAATGAGAATATTATTTTACTCTTTTCAAGCTAAAAATCGAAGTTCTTCAAGCAGCATTAGTCTACAAAAAAAATCTCCTACAGTCATCTACTTCTTCTTCACCCATCAATGCTTTCTTGGTTAATTGGGAATGCAATCTCACAATGCCATATTCATGGAATGGTTTAATTCTCTTGGCAAGGCACTTAATGCTTGAAGGGAATTGGTTATTTCATTGTTATTTGTCATTCCAGTAGGTATTTTGTTCTTTTTCATTGTTATTTGTCATTCCAGTAGGTATTTTGTTCTTTGATCAATGGTAATTGATCAATGCACACTTATGGTCAAATGGTTCAATGTAATGGATACAATATGGCAATGATGTATGGCATTGTGGCAAGAAGGATGGGGATATTGGATTCAGTAGCAAGTTGTACTCTCCAATGTGCATATGTAATGCAAGGTTAAAAATTCAATAAATGTATAATGCAATCTATTTCATCCCTACACTTAGAAAGGTTTGTACTTTGGAGTATGCAATGGTATTGACAAGACACACATGTTCATTGGCATCCTTATGGCCACCTACAAGCAAGATTTGCTTCAATTTTGGATTTGCAGAGGTTATTTTCACTTACCATAATAGCCTACAGCTCTTCCCTATTCTCTTGATTGCTTTGGTATTGGGCATTGGCTCAAATTTGGATGAGAAATACCAAAAACACTCAAGCAGGGCAAAACAAGGTGTTGTCTACTGTAGACAGACCTAGAAAATCATTTCTAGAATGGGGTGTAGGTACAAAATAATGCAAACCAAGATTTGTAATTGAAGGTAGAGTGGGCTTCAAGTAAAGCTATCAAACACCTCATTCCGATTAGAATTTCTCAAGTTATGGTCAAAACAATGCAACCAGGTACTTCAGTGCTATCTACTGTGGAGGGACAAACAATAAATTCTTTTACAGAGAGGGGTATTTCTGCTCCTAAATTGAAACCGGAACTCTCAAAAATTTGAATGAAGTTCAATTTATTTAGAGGTTTCATAGGTTTCAAATAGAGCTATCATTTGTTCCATTTGGACTTGTATTCATCAAGTTATGGCCAAAACTGTGTTTATGGATAGTTGGGACAGCATGCATGCAGAGAACAGTCTGGCAAGTGTGGCAAGTGATATTAGGGAAATGAAGATGGGTATTGACAAACTCATTACTCTCTTTGATGTATGGCTACCACTACAACAGTTTCTAATGTCTCAAGTCCTTCCACTTGTGAGAACTATGGTCATCAGCAAAATGTCATGATACTACAGTGAATGAGTATGTATCTCATGGAAACTCAGCATATGAACCATATAGCGCTTCTCGCTCATATGAGCAAAATTTTGGCAAATGTCTTGAACAAAATGGATGCTATAATTCCTGTCATGATGAGAAAAATGGGTATCATTCAAATCATTGTGGTCGGAAACAAGATGATGTTTCTTATGATAGATTTGATCAAGAATATCATGCATGTATTCCTTACCAAAGCAATGACTATCATGGCTACTTTGAGCAAGGATATAATGCTTGTGAATATTCTTTTGCTTATGATCAGCATGTACATACATTTGGACAACAGCATGATGCATTTGATCATCCTTCTCATCATGATTATCATGTTTCTCCTTCAAGGTTTCATCCACATGACTTTGGACAACATGCGTATAAAGATGCCTATGGTAATGTCTATGAGAATGTCAGTGATGGACCTAAAAACGGGCCGGCACTGGCTCATGCACTAGCCGGACCTCGTCACTATGCGCAAGACAACCCCTCGGCCTCGCGGCCAGGAGCGTCTATCAAAATCTCTGCCTTCCTAAACATTGCGTTTGTAATACGTTGTAGTCCAACTAATCCTAACCCAATATTACTCCTCAAAGGGAGTCCCTTTCACATAGCCAAAAGGCTCGAATCATACACATGGGGTTCCTCCTACGGCTAAATGCCGTCAACCCTCTGCGACTCTCCTACACCTTGGGGATTGGCCCCTCGATGCGTTGCTCAACATTTAGACATTTCGCACAAACGTCGCTCAAGGTACCAAATAAGCGTATCCAGGAATGTACCATTGTCCTTACTTGATTTCCCCTTTAGGATCCCACGACTAGCCTACAGCATGGGTACCTCACTGCCTCTCAACGTAGGTCATATCCAAAACCAATTGCAATGCATGTCCAGGAGCTAACCACTGATACTCCTTAAATTCTTTTCATGCTCTATGCATTTGGTGGATGTCTAGTGCTCAAACATTTAGCAAAACAGTATCGTGCACAAGTGCAAATCATCCTTTCATGTTTTTCTTTCTAACCGCTTTGTGCTTCGTTGCATGGGCTTAGCACCGAGGTGATCCTCGTGCTACTAAGCTCTTAATTTTAATTATCATCCGTCCTAAATGCTATGCATAGAAATCAGCAACTTTCCCATCATCTCACACGGCATTTAGACATATTTCAACTTCTCTACCCTTCCCCGTTTAAGTAGTGCATCGTTGGATAGGTGTATAGGGTATTTTGACATCATTTTATGTGAAAAAACTAGAAAAAGACACACTAGAACAAGAAGGAGGGGTTGAACTGAGGCAAATCCTCATGCTTCAATCCCCACAAACATTGCTCTTATTTATCCTTATTTTTCGGAGCCCAAAATGTATTTTTCCCCTATTTTTCATGATTTTTTCCTATTTTCCCTTATTTTCCTGCATTATTTAATTGCTGAAAATTCAAAACAGGTTATGGGCTGTGGCCCTTAGTTCCTTCTTGCAGAGAAATGAAAGTTTAGTTGATGTTCCTATCCATTTTTCCATTTTCATGCCAAAAACCCTCATTTTCCCTTATTTTTCATGTTTTACGTGTTTTAACATATTATTTTGAACCACAAAATGCATATTTTTCTGATTTTTTGATCATGACCAGCAAGAACTCATAGAAAACAGTATCATGAACAATTATTATCCCACATGAACACCATTTCATCCATCAAAAGCCATAAAAACTCAAATTTCCTTTGAAAATTTTAAATTACCGCTTATTTGCGTGTTTCGGGTTTTGTGTCCATGGCTGTAGATTTGGAAAACAGCAGCACTTCATGTCCAGCAACATCACAAATCACCATTCTCAGCCCGTGTAGCAATCCGATCCATGCCGAACAAGTCTCCATCATTCTTTCTTCTGCCTTCTTCTCCCCACATGAACTTGCCTTTAGAAGAGAGAGAGGGAGGAGAGAGAAAGACTGAAATCAGAATTCTCCAAAGAGGGCATCATTGCGCGAGCGAAGGGCGGCGATAGAGTCTGCATACAGAGGGAAATGAGGGGCAATGATGATTGGGGGGGGTTGTGTGCAGGCTGTAGATTGATCATCCATCATCCAAGCGAAAAAATCGGGCGCAGTTTCTCCACGCTTCCTCCACGATTTTCTTCCCATGAAATGCATGAAACTTTCATGCTACATTAAAATTTTGGCTCCCAAGGGTCACTTGCCCATTTTGGCCAAATTTTGTCCACCTCTTCGCATCTTGACCGGTTTCTTGGCCATTTCCCCGTCCGGACTCGGAATCGAGCTCTGAAAAATCCTGGGCGTCCGGCTTAGCATCCCGCATTGGCCAGTAGCTTGTGTCAACCCGCACGACTGTCTGAAAAATTATGAAAAATCAACAAGTGTCGCTCGGGCGCCTTTAAAGCACTTTGGCGCTTAAAATTGTCCTAGATCGAGCCGCCGCCTTTAACAGTGAATATTTTTCCCTTGATATTCATAATTTTTAGCTATTTTTAAGCACTTCCCGTCACCTAAATTCCGCTCTCAGTCAGCCATCATGATCATCATGGCATGGATGAATGTAGTAGTTATGATCATTCTTATGGACAACATTATGGGAATGAGAGCTGTGACACTTCCTATCAGATGTGGATAGCATAGATGGTAATGATGATAATGAAGAAGAGCAAATGGAGAACGATGATGAAGAATATGAGGACAATGAGGAGGAAGTTCATGAGAACCTTACTAAGGACATCATGCAACATAAGGAGGACTTTCATGAGACCTCTATCCTTCAAGTGGGACATGGTTATGCAAATTTTGGTTTCTATGGTGATTCTATTGATGATGCATATCATCCCATAGGTGACTGGGATATGTACATGTTGGATAATGAATATCCTTTACATCCATTTGATCTTGATGACTATGAAGTGGATAATGAGAATGTTCATTACCCTTTTGATCCGAGGGATCATTGGGATGATTCTTCTTTTCCATTTGACTCGGGCATAGTCATTGACAAATTTGGCAGTTGTTTTCATGATGATGATCACTTTGATGGATTCCCATTTGATCCAGGAGGATTGCTATGGAATAATGGCTAGACTTTATGATCCCTTGACCTAAAAATATGATTGACAGCTTGTCTTCATTGATTTTAATTTGGTTTATGGGAGAAATAGTTGAAGAAGCATGAGTTCACTGTCTAATACAGCTTGTTGTATTAAATTCCTATCATCATAAAAATAAATGATCTTACATCAACAAAGTCAAGATTTTATGCTTGGATGTGATGCTCCTAGGTGTATTCTTCAAAATGACACCTCATTTGTTTGATTCGGAGCTATATCTCAGAAGTTATGACTCTTTTACTATGCTAGCCCTTTCTTTGACAGCATGAGTAGCATGAAGACAGTCATGAATTTCTTGGATCATGGATTCTTCTTCAACTTGTGCCTTTGAACTTGTATGCTACATCCATTGTAGTATCTTCCAATTTGTAGTTTTGAGGACAAAGCTAATTGAAGTAGGGAGGGTTTGTAATGAAGTAGATAAGGCCAATGATAGGCTAAAAGCCTTTGTAATAATATTAGAGGACTAGGGCTTAGGGTTTGCTATAAATAGGCAGCCCTAGCCAAAGTTAGGGGCCTTTTGCCAATATGAACTTAGAAGTCATGTAATTTTTCTTGATAGTTACATTAGTTCATGTCTTTCACCTACATGGAGGTGAGTTTCCATGGTATTAGCTTGTTTAAGCATTTCTTTCATGATTCCTTAGATTAATATATTTCAATTTCTTTTCCATGCCAATTCCTTGTTGATTCCATTAGATTAGGTAAATTTGATTCAATTAGAAGATCCCTTCTTTACAAATTAACAATTCAGTGACATGTAGATTTTGAGAGCTTTTGGTAATTCTAAAGGCAAGGGAAGCTCTAGAGGAAGAGATGGATGGTGCAATAGAGTTTCTAGCAATTTTGATATTGTTTGCAATTACTATGGAAGAAGAGGTCATATTGCAAGCCATTGTTTTGATAAGAAGAATGGCATTTAGGGAAAAGTTATAGTAAGGAAATTATGCATCATCTTCAAGACAAAAGGATAACAAAAGTGAGCATTTGTCTACCATGTAGCATATGATCAATGTTATTATAGGAAAGGGGGCATAGACCTTGGCATCTTGGCCTTGGCATACTTGGCAATAGGCTACGAAGGTTTCGTTGGTCATGTTGGCTGCGTGTGAGAAGCTCCCACTAGCTTGTAGGAAAATCTTCTTAGGAGGTCACCCATCCCGACAATGTCGTCACCCAAGTGTGCTTAACTACCAAGTGATTATCCACTAGGCTAGTTCTTTTTTTGTTGTTCTATACTACAAACATAGTTTTAATAAGCTAGTCTTGGGAGGGTCTTCCAAGTCTTTCTTCCATGAAGTGGCATACAATACCTCATTAATAATTATTATTATCTTCATAATGAGAGTCAGTTTCATAATTAGAGCTTTTTTTTTAAATGTGCAACATAAATCAATTTTCTTTAGAATGTATATGCGCATTAAAATAAACTAAGTAATGGGGACATTACAGCATTTCGAACACCTCAAGTCGGCCTTCTCTCTATTTGCTTGCTCCTTTTCAAGGAATCAAGTTCTTGTAGCTGTGTCAGTGTTCCTACTTGCATTGCTACCTTACTATGCAACCAAAGATCTTCTCTCCCTAAGCAAGTCATCTACCTGTATGGCTTCCTCTAAGACTTTGACAAGAACATCCCTTTGCATATTTGAGTTGCTTGCAAGGGCCTTATAGAGTTCTTCATTGTGAAACTCATTAATGAATACAGTAGAGACCACTCTCTCATTGGGTTGCTCAACTGTAGGTATCCTCTTATAGTGACTCCTCATATATGTGATGTAGTCTCATATGTTCTATTTGTCTCTCTGGCTGACATTCATTAGCTTAACAATGAGCTCTTTTGAGAATATCTTGATGAAGAGATCATTCAACCAAGTGAAGTCATTATGTTCCTCATTGTCTAGATTGGTAAACCAAGTCCATCCCTTATCTCTCAAGGAAAGACCAAATGCTTGTGCTCATTGAGAGGGGTCCATGCGGTTATTAGCCTCACACACCTACTCAAATTGCTTGATCAAGCTATAGAGGTCATTGTTGGCCTAGTATTTATCAAGTTGTTTTGTACCTGAGGATATTTTCATTTGGCTCCTAGCATTTGGGGTGACTCCAAACCCGGCTAGGAATGGTGCCACCAAGGCTGCCCCACTTTCCTCACCGCTAGTATTATCCAGTAATATTTTTGTGAGTAGCTCACTTACTATAAGATCAGCTTCCATGGCTCTCTCCCTATTGGAATTTTCTCCCATTCTACTCCTACCTAAGATGGCTAGGTTCATGTGGATCTCATTGAGCTCTCTCTCCTAATCTAATGTTTAAGCCCTTTGCTTCTGGCTATAACTCGCAATGCGCTACAATGCTATCCTTGCTAGTCTCCTTTCTTCCTCAATACTGGCTATGACATTGGCTCTACTGGTCTCCCATGGTGCACTATTCTCATCTATTACTCATATTGTGTTACAAGTCACCAGATGTCGTCTAAGTGCTTAGCCATGTTAAGGTCAAGATCGAGGTCTAGACTTTCTCATTCGAGCTGGTGCCTGCCATAGTAGTTACCTCCTGACCGCCCCCTCAAGCTCCAAGCTCCACATTCCATTATTGCATGCAAGACAAGAGAAAAGAAGAGAAGAAGAGAAGAGAAGAGAGGAGAAGATGATCCAAAGCTTTTCCATGTCAAGATTGTGGGAGAGAAGGAAGGAGTCTCACTTGTAGCTTTCTTGCTTGCACAATGGGGGAAGACACACAAGGGTGGAGGCTGAAAACAGTTTTCCTCTTCTTAGTTGTGTAAGCCAAAAGAACTCAAGTACAAAGAAATAGAAGAACCCTCTATATGGGTCTCAAACCAAACTCAACTAACTAAGGTGTCATACTAACTGAGCCACGAACTAGAGTAGATAAGGATAGCTATCATGTAGCTATTATTCAGGGGCGGTGTACCAACCGCATCTGCAACTGACAAGTCGGTGACATAAATACACAACGGTCACCCTGGCGTATCACGAGTGGAGCTCGATATCTCAACACTCCCCCTCGAGCTCAATCCCAATTCCTGCACACCAAGCAGGTCTCTGAACTTGCGCAGCTTCTCTGCGCCCAATGCCTTCGTGAATATGTCAGCTACCTGATCCTCTGTGCTGACATAAACTAGATCAATAAGACCTAGTAAAACCCTCTCTCGCACATAGTGATAATGCACCTCAATGTGCTTTGTTCTAGCATGATAGACTGGGTTATTTGCCAAGTGTATACTACTCATGTTGTCACAATAAATGACAACTAGCCCATCTGTAGACTGATGCATATCATAAAGTAGCTTATGCAACCAAGCTACCTCACATGCAGCCATTGCTGCACCCCTGTACTCAGCCTCTGTGCTCGACAAGGCAACTGTAGGCTGTTTCTTGCTGCTCCAAGTGACTGCAGCACTCTCAAAAGAGAACACATATCCACTGGTAGATCGTCTATCAGAAATACTACCAGCCCAATCAGCATCAGTGTATCCATGCAACTGTATCTGAACCCCAGTCTCATAAAATAGTCCATACTGCAATGTGAACTTCACATACCTGAGTATGCGTCTAGCCGCATCCAAATGTGGTTTCCTTGGAGCCTGCATAAACTGGCTTACCAATCCAATAGCATAGCTCAAATCTGGCCTAGTAATAGTCATATAAATCAAACTTCCTACTATGCGTCTGTACATAGTAGGGTCTTCTAGAAGCTCACCTGCATCTGTGCTCAGCTTCACATTTTGCTCCAAAGGAACTGAAATAGGCTTACAGCCTGTCATCCCATATTTGGACAGCATGTCCAATCCATACTGCCTCTGCAAGAGCTGTATCCCACTTGGTGATCTAATCACCTCAATGCCCAAGAAATAACGCAGCTCTCCCAAATCCTTCATCTCAAACTTCTGCTTCAATAGCATTTTCACATGAAGGATATCTTCATCACTGTCACCTGTCATAATCAAATCATCAACATAAATGACAAGTAGCATAATACCTTTCTCTGTTTTTCTCACATAAAGTGAGAAATCTGCCTTGGAAATCTGAAAGCCAATAGTGACAAGATACTGTCCTATCTTGTCAGACCATGCTCTAGGTGCTTGCTTCAAGCCATACAAGGCTTTCTTCAACCTGCAAACAAACTCCGGATGAACAGCATGCACATAACCTGGTGGCTGCTCCATATAGACCTCTTCTTGCAAATCACCATGCAAGAAGGCATTCTTTACATCCATCTGATGTAAAGACCATCCCTTTGATGCAGCCATAGCAATGACTGCTCTTACGGTTGCCATCCTTGCAACCGGACTGAATGTTTCTTCATAGTCAATGCCATATGTTTGTGCATACCCCTTGACCACTAATCTTGCCTTGTATCTGTTCACAGAACCATCTGCATTGTGCTTCACCTTATAAACCCACTTACAGCCAATTGCATTCTTACCTTTAGGCAAAGGTACCAATTCCCATGTAGCATTTGCTTCCAAGGCATCCATTTCTTCATCCATGGCTTTCTCCCATTTTTCTTTTCCCATGGCTTGCTCAAAAGAAGTGGGTTCTGGTTCTTGTATCACCTTGACCATATATGCATAGTGAATGGCTGTAAATCCATAATATTTCAGCCTATCCACAGGATACCTAACTCTAGTAGACCTGCGCAAAGTGGGTTCACTCCCAGGTGCTCTCAAAACATCCCTGGTCTTCCTTACTCCAGGTGTAACAATAGAAGGAATACCCAACTCATCATCAATGCTCTGTTCTGAGCCACTGGATTCACCATCCACATAAGAGTGACCTGCATTCACATCAAACATGGGCTAATCAACCTTCTCTTTTCCTTTTCGTGATACCTGCGTACCACTATCTGCATTGCTTTGAGAAGATTCTCCTGATCTCAATCTGCCTGTCCATGGCGAGGAATGTGAACCACTGCTAGAGGACGCTCCAGGTCCACTAATATTTTGTGACTGCTGCTGTGAATTTTGTGCAGCATTACCATTTTGTGCATCTACATCATCAATCACATTTACTGGTTTATACCAGCTACTCATCTCATCAAAAACAACATCTCTGCTCACTGTAAACTTACGAGTAGACGGGTTATAGCATCTATACCCTTTTTGCTGCAGAGAGTAACCAATAAAGATGCACTTCTCAGCTTTTGGATCCAACTTGGATCTCAACTCATCTGGCACATGTACATAGGCAATGCAACCAAAAATTTTCAAATGAGAAATATCTGGTTTCCTACCAGTATACCTCTCCTCTGGAGTCATTCCATGTATTGCTGCTGTGGGAGTCCTGTTCATTATGTAGACTGCTGTAGCAACTGCTTCAGCCCAATAAAAATCTGGCAAGTCTTTTTCATTGAGCATGGCACGAGATACCTCTCCAATATGCCTATTTTTCCTTTCTGCAATTCCATTTTGTTGTGGGATATAACTGCATGAATATTGCTGCTTTATGCCATGCTCCTGCAGGAACCTTGCAAACTCATTTGAGAGGTACTCTCCCCCTCCATCTGACCTTAGGCATTTTACTTGCAGGCCTGTTTCTTTTTCAACCATAGCTTTAAGAGTTTTGAAATGCCCAAAAACTTCACTTTTCTTTTTCATAAAATACACCCAAACTTTTCTGCTGTAGTCATCAATAAAACTAACAAAATAATGACAGCCTCCAAGAGATGCAGCTTTAGTTGTCCACACATCAGAGTGGATTAATTCCAATGGCTTCTCACTCTCTTGAACATGTCTAGGAAATGGTTTCCTTGCCTGTTTTCCAAACTGACAGGCTTCACATACCTTATGCATTTCTGCAACCTTGAATTTCGGCAAACCTGCAACAATATTTTGGGCTTGCATTGATTTAAGTCGTTGTACATTAACATGACCAATGCGTTTATGCCAGATATCAATATCTGCAACTACACCGGTCCCATGTGCAAACATTGCTACACTCAATTCAGACAAGTCTGCATCCAATGTAAACATTCTGCCCTTCTTCTTTCCTTTTGCTATCAAGCGACCTTTATTTTTCATATCCTCAACAAAGCATCCATGAGGATTAAATCTGACCTGCAAGCCCTGTTCAACCATTTGACCAACAGAAACCAGATTCTTGGTGATATTCGGGACATGAAATACATCGGAGAGGTATTTCTTTTTCCCATCCTGCATAGACAAGGGAATTTTTCCAATCTGCACAATAGGATGTGCAGTATCATCACCAGTCTCCACAAATCCTGGTTTTTCCATTTTCCTTGCATCCTCCATCCATTCTGCATGACCTGTCATGTGGTTTGATGCACCTGAGTCAACATACCATACATCATTGCTTTCTTCTGCACTTGTCACAGAATTGTTCATGTGCTGCACCATGAACAAATGCTCATTTCTGTCATCACCCTGTCTGCTAGAAGATGCATAATTCCCTTGTTGTAGTTTTCCATTCATGATGTCATTCTGCTTTTTATAGCAGTCTTTAGCCATATGACCCATTTTACCACAGTAGTAGCATTCAACATTACTGTTTGCATTTTGACCTCTTTGCCATCCACCACGACCTCTTTGGCTCCCCCTGCCTCTAGAGTTACCACGTCCTCCTCCATAGGACTGGTTTTCTTGAGTTTGCTGCATATTCTGATTTCTACCACGGCCTCCAAATCGGCCTCCTCTACCTTTGCCTCTACCTCTTCCAGCATTTGAGTAGAATACAGCTTCTTTTGAAGTTCCTCCTGAAGAAGATGCACCACCATTTCTCTGTTCCTCAGAAATTAGAAGAGTAATCAACTCCTCAAAATCAGAAAATCTTTCACGAACTGAAATGGATGTCCGAAACTGTGCATAATCCTTTCCTAGACCATTCAAGGTCACGGAAACTAAATCATCATCTTCCACTGGCGACCCAATGGAAGCAAGTGCATCTGCAATCTTCTTCACCTTCATGTGGTAGTCGTTGATGCTCATACTTTCTCTTTGCACATTATGCAACTCTTGCTTGAGCTGCATTTTCCTGGCTTGCATATTTGTGCTGTACATTTTTGACAAAGTATCCCATGCCTCCTTTGGCGTACTTGCATCCTGAATATGCACAATCATAGAGCCTGAAATACTGATAGACAGCCAATACATAGCTTTCCTGGCTCTCTCATGCCATGTTTTGAATGCATGCATTTGCTGTTGATTGGGAACATCAGGAAGAACTGGTTCTTCTTCATTTCCTGCAACAAATTCCCAATATCCTTTTCCCATAAGGAAATTCGTCATTCTAAACTTCCATGCTTGGAAGTTGTTCTTGTCAAGCTTTTCAGTGACAATCTGTGAAAGAGAATCAGACGCCATTACAGAACACTGCAAAAAATTCTGTCACTGCAAAAAACACAGCTTCACCCTCACAAGAGCGAATCTGCAAAACTGGCGAAAGTGGTATTTGACCACACAGTCACTTCCTAGTGACGATTTTGCATAAACAGGCAACAGGGATGATTCTGTAACTCCCAATGTCTCTGCGCACAGGCATACAATGCAATTTCTACAGTAACTTTTCACCGACCTGTAGAATAGTGGTTGCACAGCATAAAACTGGGCCTTTTCCTGAGTGCGTGCAGAAAACTTCCGCCTCCAAAACAGGCCCCGAAATGGCCTCAAATCAAAAAAACAGGGTCGCCAAGACCTAAAGCTCTTTCCCGCAGCATATACTACCCTCTTGCTTCACCGCGAAGGGCGTCTCAACCTGAGACAATGCACTCCTGCAATTTTCGGCTGTGCTACCTGTAGAGATCTGCTCCCAAAACAGAAAATGAAAGCAACACTGCTCCTCTTACCAGAACACCGCGAGCTTGGCTTGCTTTCTTGAGCTCCTTACCATGAACAAGGCTCTGATACCATGTCAAGATTGTGGGAGAGAAGGAAGGAGTCTCACTTGTAGCTTTCTTGCTTGCACAATGGGGGAAGACACACAAGGGTGGAGGCTGAAAACAGTTTTCCTCTTCTTAGTTGTGTAAGCCAAAAGAACTCAAGTACAAAGAAATAGAAGAACCCTCTATATGGGTCTCAAACCAAACTCAACTAACTAAGGTGGCATACTAACTGAGCCACGAACTAGAGTAGATAAGGATAGCTATCATGTAGCTATTATTCAGGGGCGGTGTACCAATCGCATCTGCAACTGACAAGTCGGTGACATAAATACACAATGGTCACCCTGGCGTATCACGAGTGGAGCTCGATATCTCAACATTCCATGGTCCCTCACCCTCACACTCCCTATCTCAAGCACAAGTACAAGCACAAGCAAGAACAAGAAGAAGAAGAAGAAGAAGGGAGCTAGTTTTGGCCATACACATGAATGAGCTTCTTCATTCACTTTTTTCCTTTTTATACATGCTCTACTCCTCCTTGGGCATCCATCCCTTTTTTACATGGCCGACCATTTTAGCCTAGGTCCTCTTTCCTTATTCCTTCCTATTTACATAGTTCCTTCACCCATGCTCGCCTACATTTACAAATTGTATAGAAGGGATCATGCTGTTCTTTTGCAAAATAAATTGCAATGTGTCTATATTCTAGCACTTTCCTTGCTAGAATATTTGGTGCACTCTTTATTGTGTGATTCCTCTACATTTGAGGCTTTTCTTGCATTTTTTCCAAGCTTAACTTTCTCTTTTATTTTTCTCACTTTGGGGCAGTCTTCCATTTTTCACTTTTTTGAGGCTTTTCTGTCTTGAACTTCCAAAGGTGGTGTAACAAAACACATCACTCTTTTCCTTCATAAAGTATGCCGAAAGTTTCCTGGAGAAGTCATCAATGAATGTAAAAAAAATACTATTGCCACCAAGAGATACATTCTAGGTAGCTTCCCAAACATATATATGCACAACATCAAGTACATTCTTGCATCTCTATCATGCAAAAACGATTTCCTTGGTTGCTTCCCAAATTGATATACTTCACAAACTTTACGTAATTTTGTAACTCTAAATGTAAGCAAATATGTAAACAATCCTTGGGTAACATTAATTTCAGCCTTTGCAAATTACATGTCTAATATATTTGTGCCATATTTCAATGTCTGCAACCAACCACATATTTGTCTTTAGCATACATAGCAGCATTTATAGCAACAATTCCACCATATCCAAGCTAAACATGCTGCCAACTCTACTTCCTTTTGCAATCAACCTATCCTTATTATTAAAGTCTTCAAAAAAAAACCTTGGCATTAAATCTAACCTACAACCCTTGTCTCTACATAACCTAGACTTTGTAAATCATGCATCTCTCCAAACCATTCAACATGGCTAGTCATATGATTAAATGCACTTGAACCAACATACCATACATCATCACATGCCCCCTTTCCTATAATAGCATTCATCATATGCTACATGATAGAGAAATACTCACTTTTGTTATCCTTTTGTCTTGAAGATGATGCATAATTTCCTTACTATAACTTTTTCCTAAATGTCATCCTTCTTATCAAAACAATGGGTTGCAATATGACTTCTCCTTCCATAGTAATTGCAAGAAATATCAAAATTACTAGAACCTCTATTGCACCATCTATCTCTTCCTCTAGAGCTTCCCTTGCCTCTAGAATTACCACAATCTCTCAAAATCTACATGTCATTGAATTGTTAATTTAACATATTTTTTTGGTGACCACTAGCACAACAACCCATACCATAGCCTCTTGAAGAGGATCTACCATGTCCTCGTCCTAAACTTGAGTAAAATGCTTGGACTTGTTCACCACTTCTTTTAGATGATTCACCCTGTACATTGATCTCTTCAGTGACATTATGTCTCTTCAATGATTATGTAAGAGACCAACTCATCAAAATCTGCAAACTACTTCCATACATACACAAAAGTAACAAAAGATCTCAAAATCTTCTCATTATTAAGGCCACCCAAAGTAGATGAAACCAAATCATCATCAAGGCATTTATTATATGTCATGGCATAGTATTATTAGTGCTTGCAAAATAACCAATACATTACCTTTTTGTCTTTTGTATTCCATTTTTTCCATATCTTTAATTCTTCTACATTCCCAAGCTTACTTAGCTCTAGTTCTTTTTCTTCACTTGAAACAAACTCATAGAGGCCTCTTCCAATAGGAAATTTGTTGTATGGAAATCCTATGATGGTTAATTGTTCTTGTCTAGCTTCTTAATGGTGGGATTTCCACCATTCTCACTCATTGTGAAAAAATTGATTACTAGACAACAAGCAAGTCTTTTACTTGAATCTTTCATAAAATATTCCTAGTAATAAATCAAGCTATCTTTTTCACTATTTTCTCAATAATAAATATAATTTTTAATTTGTTTACATATAAACCTTGTGTTTTCTTCTTTAAAAACACCTCAAAACTTACAAATTTGAAATTTGTGACATGTACAATGGAGAACATTTGACATAGTCAAAATTACAAAATCTCATGAAACTATTATCTATAGTACGATGGAGCTAAAATGGGGCCCGAGATTGCCTCAAATTAGCCAAAAACATAGTGAGAAAGCCCTTAAGGACCAACCTACAAAATATATGTCGTTATGCTTGCATACCAAATCTCACAGCAATATGAGATTTATGATCTACTATGCTTTCAATGCCTCCACATGCACTATCCAAGGAAAATAGAGAGAGAATGGCATAGCTTCTTGCTTACTGCTTGCTTGCTTAAATCCATGCCCTTCTCCTGTAGAAAGATGTGTGAGAGAGCGAGAGAGAGAGATAGGGCCAACATAGAGCAAATAGCTCTCAGTGAGATTCATCATTATTATATATCACTCCAAAAAACCAAAGTATATCTAACTTAGGTCTAAGTGATTAGTAAATATCCATTAACTAACTCTGGTTAAGTCAACTACTAAATTATTAAAGATACACACATGATAGACAACTACACACACAGTTCTCATGTCGATAGGTAGTAGTAGGTAAATTGAGCTTGCATATCTCAAAACTCCCCCTCAAGCTCAAGTCACTTCATGTATCCCAAGTAATGATCTAAAATGAGTGAACTTATCTTTACCAAGTGATTTGGTAAAGATGTCTACCACTTGGTCTTTAGTCTTCACATGAATGAGGTCTATTCTACCTTAAGTACCATTTTCCTAATGAAATGGTAATGTACCTCTATGTGATTCGACATGGTTTGATAAACTGGATTACTTTCCAAGATCACACTCCTCATGTTATCACAATACAACTTGATTGGTTTGTCCACACAAATCTCCAAGCTATCCATTAACTTAACCAATGAAGTAGCCTCACATGTAGTTAATATTGCACGCATGTATTTCACTTTTGTACTCGAGAGAGCCATAATAGGTTTTGTTTTACTACTCCAGCTGACCATGCTACTTCCAAGACCAAATGCATATCCACTAGTTGATCTTTTCTCATACATACAACCAGCCCAATGTGCATCACTATAACATGGAAGCTCAACAAGCTTACTATACTCATAGAATAGCCCATAAGACATTGTACCCTTCACATATCTCAAGATCCATCTCTCACAGCATCTAGGCGAGGTTTCCTTGGTTGTTGCATAAACTGGATGATCAAACCAATTGTGTAACTCAAGTTTGTTCTAGTGATAGTCAAATAGATTAGAGACTGCCAACCATCTGTCTACACATAGTCACATTCTCTCTCACATTTCTTGTATCAATAGTCAGCTTTACATTCTACTCTAGTGGTGTGTCCATGGGTTTCTAGTCCAACATGCCATACTTCTCCAATATATTATGTGCATACTATTTTTGAAGCATCCAGATTCCATGAGGTGTACACAAAATCCCTAAGAAAATTTTCAACTCTCCCAAGTCTATAATCTTAAATTCTTTTTGCAACATGGATTTTATGTCATCAATGCCCTGCATGTCATCACATGTGATTACCAAATCATCTACATAGAGTACCAAAATAGGTTATCTTATCTCTATTTTCCTGGTAAATAGGTCACGATTAGCTTTGCCTAGCTAAAATCCAAGTGTTTGGAAGTAGGAAGTAATCTTAGCATTCCATGCCCATGGGGCTTACTTTAAGCCATACAATACTTTCTTCAATCTACGTACATATGATGGACAGTTGGGACACACATAGCCCTCTAATTGATGCATATAAACCTCTTCCATAAAATCACCATTCAAGAATGCATTTCTAATGCCCATCCGATAAAGATTCCATTCAATGGATGTATCCAATGCAATAACAAACCCTATAGTTTCCATCTTAGCAACCGCGCTAAAGGTTTCCTCATAACCCAACCCATACTACTGGGCATATCCTTCCACAACCAATCTAGCTTTATACCTTTCTAGTGAGGCATTAGACTTACATTTTATCTTATAGATCCACTTTCTCTCAGGAAACTCAACCAAGTCCCATGTTCTATTTTTTACCAAAGCCTCATATTCAACATCCATAGCCTTGCACCAATTTTCATTCTTAACTGCTTCTACAAAAAATGAAGTCTCTTTGTTTTTCTGCACTTCTGTCATGTATGCATAATTTTTCACTAAGTAACCACTAAAGGTAAGCCTATCCATGTGTTTCTTTTCTTTTTGCAATCTTTGCAACAAAGGTGAACTAGATTCCACTCTCTCTTGAGGTGGTATGTATCTCTACTTAACTCTAGGTCTAACCACTATACGTATGCCAAACTCACTATCTAGACTCTGAAAAGAGTCATATCTTGAATTCAATGGACCTGTAGCATCACAAAAAACCTTCTCTTTTTCTTTATCTCTCCCCCTCACTAATATATCCATGTCAATGGATGGAGTCCCATGGCTCCATAGCCTTTCTGTCCAAGGACTTACACAGCCAGATGCATCCTGAGTATGTCCACTAGTAGACATAGTTTCTCACTATCCATTTTTAGCATATGAGCCCTGCAAAGTGTCATCATATACTCTGCAGCACTTGCTTAGCACCATAGCAAGATGATAACTCATTAAACATGACATCACAACTTAGCAATATCTCTCAAGTAGTCCAAACAATGTACTTCTATACCTTTATTTCCTATGAATATCCAAGGAAAACACACTTCATTGCTTTAGGGTCAAGTTTCTTCCCTTTGTCATTTGGAACATGAACATAGGCTATACTAACAAATACTTTCATATGTCAAATGTTAGGCTTGTAGCCATGTATTTGCTCATAAGGTGTCTTTTCATGTATTCCTGTTGTAGGTGTTCTATTAATAACATGGACAACCACAAGTGCTACTTTAGCCCAATAAGACAAAGGCATGTCCTTCACATTCAACATGGCCCTAGCTACCTCCATAATCACCCTATTCTTCTTTTTAGCCACTCCATTCTGCTGAGGAGTATAGCTACAAGTTATCTTCCTCTTGATCCCATGCTTTGCTAAGTATCTGTCAAACTCCTTTGACAAATACTCAGCATCATACCATAAGTATGAGACATAAAAATTAAGCTATTTTTCAACATGATATTTCAAATCCATAAATTTGTGCAAAACCTAATCCTTATGCTTTAGGATGTATATCCATGTGTAGTCATCCACAAGGTCACATAGTATCTGGACCCACCAACAAGTGATGCACAAGTCCCTAGACATCTAAGTGCACAAGCTGTAAAGGCATGCTACTATTTCCTGCATTCTTGGCAAATGGAAACTTGGCTTGTTTCCCAAACTAACATGTTGAGAAAACATGTCCCAAATTAGCATATTTAAACCTTGGTAGCCATGTAACAAGATCTTTATGCTGCATATTTTTTGTCTCATATACTTGACCCATCATGAGAAAATATAGCAACATTTGATTCACAAATATTTGCATCTACATAAACATCCTACCATGTCTCTGGCCTTTAGCAACCAATCTACATCCTTTGCCATACTCCTCTATGAAGCAACCATCTCTATTAAATCATATCTGCAGGTTTTGCTCAACCATTTGACCAACAATTATAATAGATTATCGGTGATTGATAGAACATGCAACACATTATGCAATTGCTTTTTCTTTCCATCAGCCATAACCATAGTAACAATCGCTATGTGTGTTATGTCATGCTAAGAATCATCTCCACTACATACATAGCCATTAGCACCTATTTTCAGCTCATCAAACCACTTGCCATGTGGTGTCATGTGATTTGAGGCACCATAATATATATGCCAGACATCATTAAACTTTTCTTGCTACTTCCCATTGTTGTGTATGTAAGTTATAGCAAATAGTCTTTCACTAATCTCAGGCTTTGGATGAGTAGAATATGCATTGTGACCCTTGTAATGTGTTCACTTGTCCACTTGTGGGACACGTCTTAGCAGCCCATTGGGAGGGGAGTCTAGAAAGCGCCACCTAGCACTCGCAAGGAATGTCACAGGGTTTGTGATCTAGGTCTTCCCAAGTCTACCCCGAAGCGGAAGTATCCGGCCGTTCCCACTTACGACCAACCTGAAGTCAGGGTTTCTTTCCTATCAGCCAAGTCTCTAGGAAGTAGCTAGCGTCGAGCTCCAGATGAACCACTTTGTGTAGGAACAACAGAGTCGAAGTGGATTTATGCTACACTTGGTTCATGGAGAATGGGAAACAAGAGGGATGCGAAGCTCAACCTCTCTGCCCCTTAAGGCATAGGCCCATTCTGCTCCCTCAAATAGCATAAATCGAGATTCTAACTCTAGTGACTCTAGGTCTTCACAGTTTCTTTATTACGTCTTTTGAGAAAAGTTCCCAGCTAACCAGGACCACCCTTCCGTAGGATGGACCCAAGTCACGTCCACCGCACTTTCCTCGATAGCTTTAGTTATCTAATTAGATCCTACTACATTTATGTGTGACATTTAAAATCAACTTCATTAATTAAGCCTTTTAGGGCACAGAGTTCATTCATGTAATTTACAACACATACACAGAAACAAAATAAGCAGTCATTTTATCAAATAAGTTCCTTAACTTATCTTTAAGTTAATCTTTGTCTCCTGCCCATACAGGAGAATTATGTATCCCTTCTGTCCAACAGAAGTACCCAGTCCAAATCTCATGGCACCGAAATTTCCATCCTTTATCTAGAATAGGATCTTCCAACGTCCTAGACGTTGGCCTTTTCACCACTCAACCATCGGCCTATGAATCGAGCAGTGCCCTCTCAGGATAATCCGCGATGTGATCTTGGAGATGATCCACGCGTGCAAATATCCTTCCTTAATTAATCCAATTAAAATTCAAGCACAATCAAAGCAATCAACCCTAATATCATATTCTAGAAAAACATTCCTTTATTCCCATGGCCACTTGTCATTACAGACCCTTGCCATGCATTTGCCATCAACACAAGCCTTGGAATATCTATCCAAATCACAATGCAACAATCCCTTGATTGAAAGAAAAACATTTAGGGTG
Organism: Lygodium microphyllum; assembly: GCF_053477565.2. Classification (NCBI taxonomy): domain Eukaryota; kingdom Viridiplantae; phylum Streptophyta; class Polypodiopsida; order Schizaeales; family Lygodiaceae; genus Lygodium; species Lygodium microphyllum. The sequence goes on from NC_141157.1 coordinate 47,044,920, forward strand.
TTGTTTAATCAACCAACAAAACTAATTGTATTTTTCCCAAACAATACAATAATAGACACGACAATAATTCCATCGCATATTCGCTCTCCCCCTTGGGGCCAAAGAGTAGAATTTACTTAATATTCCCTCCTTTAGCCTAAGGCATATGCTAAAGGTTCCAATACTATACATGACATAAGTCCTATCATTCCAATGCAAATTAATCAATCTAGCAAGAGCATTCATGCCTCTTCTTTAAGTGACAATTATCTTTTAGCATTTCCCTACTATGCAACATTTTTTCTTGGCTTTATCTTCCTTTTTCCTAAGGCAAGGAGTCGCAGGTCATCGATGTAAAGTTTACATAATCTCTCCCATGTATGTACCGTGTATATGCATTTGCAAACTTTAAATAATATTATCCTCGGTAAAGATTAATCAAAGACTCATCGATGCTCAATACTTTAGTGTCCCATATGTTGCTTATGCTATGCATGGATTCATCACATAACAACTAGGTGCAACTTAACTCCCTTTGATACAAGCACTTCACAAACTTCATCTTTGAATATTTGAGATGCGATTTATCCTTTTCAATTACCTATTCTAGCACCACAAGGTACGGAGCCTAATGTATCTCTTGCGAGCATTAAAACAAGCATCTATCAATTTGAAAATACATTACTTATGACCGGTACCGCAATTGGATTGATAGTGATGCCTTCGCCCAAAGCTCTGTTTTGCTGGTTGTAGGATTGTTATCCGCACGTGACATTCTTCGCTTGGAGGCCATCGTCCGCAAGTAGACTCAAGAGATTAAGAAGGGAGAATAGATTCAAGATGGGAGAGCGAAAGAGAATATGGTTAAATCAATGATCGAGAAAGAGGAAAATTGTGTAGCCTCTCGGGGTAACTCTTCTCTCTCTCTCTCTCTCTCTCTCTCTCTCTCTCTCTCTCTCTCTCTCTCTCTCTCTCTCTCTCTCTCTCTCTCTCTCTCTCTCTCTCTCAAGCTCTCTCTCACAATCTCTTGGAGGGGTATACTCTCTCTCTCCCTCTCTCTTGTAGCCTTTCGGGGTCTCCTTATGCTCTCTTGTGCCTCCCCATGCCTCATATTTATAATGAATTAGAGAGGAGGGGATAAGTCTGAGAACAAGAGTGGAGGGGCTCTTAGAAGACTCAGTGATCTGATGCTCAGATCATAAATCTGATGGTTGCATTGGCTCCAAAAGGGGGGTAAAACCCCAAGACACTTGATTAGAAATCTCTTAGTTCACTCCTTCTTTTCTTTGTTCGAAGTGTTGTCTACTACCTGTTGACTACGATCGCGGCACGCATGATTTTGCCAATCACTTTTCTTTATTTCTCTTTTTATAAAATCTCCAAAACTAACTAAAACATCACTTGTCTTTTCTTTTAAATGACTTTTAGTTCTATCTTTTAAGGATAATATCCTAAAATATAATAGTTTTTTTCCCCCCCCCAAGAATCTAATATTTTTGGACCATTCAAACTATACACATTAATACTAGTGATTAATATGGCTCATAAGTCCCATTCACATTGTACTTTTCATGAAGGGTGGCTATGGTCCTTATCAATCTGAGAAAAATGTCAGATTCATGACTCGATTTTTTAAAATATATTTTTAATTGAATGAAAATTATTAGCTATTAATGCTAGTTAGTTTTTACCTTAGTTAGTCTTTAGTTAGTAATCTTACTAGCTTATTAATTGACTAACTAACTTTCGAACTGACCAACTAACTTTTATTGCGTGGAAATATTACAACCCTACTGTTGTCTACCTTTCTGATTAGCATATTTATCCAGCACTCTTTTACAATGTGTCCATTATTGCCACAATAATGGTAATCTTTATCCTTGTTTGCATTTTCATGAGTAGATTGAGTGTGCCAGGATCCTCTACCCCTAGATTGAGATCTTCCCCTCCACAAGAGTATCCACCATCTCTACCAACAAATCCCTGCTAACTCTCCGCATGCTAAGATACATGGTGCTTGGTTACCCTACCATGACTAGAACCTCTACCACAATCAATTACAATGGCCTTCGCTGATTAGAGTAAAAGGTTGCATCTTTGTTTTTAGAGCTACTTGAGCTGGTAGTCAAACCCAATTTCACTTCTTCATGGATAAGCAAGGATACCAATTCATTAAAGTTAGGCATTTTAGCCCTAACTTAACATATCAAAGGACTTGTATTCAAGCCCTAGACCATTTAGGGTCACAACCACCAAATTCTCATCATCTACCTCATTCCTAATGCATGCTAAGATCCACAATAGTCTTTATCTCAATCGCATATTCTTGAATGGACCGTCCTTTCCTATCCATCGTGTTAAACTTCTACTTTAGTTGTATTTTTCTAGCATTAGTGGTTGTACCATAGTATCTCATCAAAATATCTCATGCATCCCTTGGTGAGCTACAATTCATTATTTGCATAACCATAGCATCGTAAATACATAGGGATAGCCAATGTGGTACCCTTCGAGATCTCTCAGTCAATGCTCAATGTGCCCTAAGTTGATCAAGAGTTGTATTTTTTGAAGAGTTTGTGCTCAACCTCCGCACCTATAACCAAGTCCCAATAACCCTTGCCTATGAGTAAGTTTTCCACCCTGAACTTCCAGATAGCATAGTTGTTATTATCGAGTTTCTCGCCCACTATTTGAGTTATGTTATTAGTCCTATTAGCATTTTCTATCTTTGCATTCTTATGTATTCAATGTAGTCTTTAGCAGTTTTACTGAGTCACCAGACAGTGCCTCTAACTCCCTACAAACTAGGTGAGCCAATCACTAAGCAGGTGTTTGCTAGACACTGCTTATGTAAGACAATTTCTATCCACATATTTGTGACAATAAATTGATTGTAGAAACTAGGGTATTTTTAGCTTGCAAATATGGCAAAAACATCCCGAAATAGGTATCATACCATTCATGGGTAAAAGCATTCCAATTAGGTTGCGTTAACTACCCACTAGAAATGTAGGCATGCTTTAACATTCAATGATAGATCAAAATCTATAATAAACAGCAATCGATTGCAATACCATCAAAAAGACACTTAGATACTCACATACATCCAGTGTTGGCCCTAAAATCATGTGGTAGTGTTTCAGCATGATATCTTTAATGTGACCTACTAATTTAAAGCAATGAAGTACATTCTATTATAGACTTTGTTTTAGTCTTCACTTGCAAAATATATTCCTTAACTATAGCTCAATAGCTTCCAACCTTTCCAAAGCATACAACCAAGATGCCAAACTCTATTGGTGTGATGTGCATATAGGCCATCAATCAAGTGTGGGCTATCAATATTCATGACAGCTTGCAGAGTTTTTTCGATCTATAAATGCACTTTAATACCTAAAATTTAGGCTCCTATTCATGCCCAAATACATGAGGTTGAAGGTATAAACAATGCCAAGCCACCAAGTGAACCATCTACCCAAAGTAGAACAAAAAGAAGCTTGACTTGTTAGCAATGACGCTACCCAAACAAGTACAACCTCATAGTGATCTACTCTAGATTTAATGCTACTAGTTACCTACTGTAACTAAGCACAATCAGTGTGGAATACACTCTTGCAATAATCAAAACACTTGTCAAGTTCTAAGCCTCAATAGGGATACTCAACCAAGGTGCTAATGCTACAAATCTAATGTGTCATGAAGAAATCAATGCTTGTTGTGCTGCTTAGTGTTGCCCATTTCTTACTGCCTAAAACAGGCATAGTTTCCAGTATTCACATAGATGTCTAGGAGGTGAGTACTTACTATTTTCACAACCTTACTAATGAGCATTCTCACTAATATGCAAACTAAAACAATGAGCTTCAAGTCAACCATCCCTCCTATGCCATTCACCTTTGCCAGGATATCTAGTAGTCATTCTTGCCTCATTTGCATCAAACAAAAACAAGCACTATCCTTTCAGCTTCATGTTTTTTCAGCCACTCCTCTTCTTTAATCAAATGCTCACTTTAAGAGCTTGAACATGTGCCAAATAACCTAACAACTAAGCCTCAATGGGCTCTTACACTGATAGGACTCATATCTCTCTAATATATACAACTTGAAGTATACATCACGGATGCCATTACTCTATTGCAAAGATTTTAATTCCACCTTCTAACTCTGTACTCCACCTACTACTCTTTATTGAGCTTCCAAGCTTCTCATGCTCCCATTGCTTCATGGGGTCATGGGGGTTCATGGCTTTGATACCATTTAGAAAGATGAGAGAGAGATCATGGCAACCAAGAGCAAACAGCTCTCAATGAGATTCATCATTATTATGCATCGCTCCAAAAAACCAAAGTACATCTAACTTAGGTCTAAGCGACTAGTGATTGGCCACTAGCTAACTTTGGTTATGTCAGCTACGAGCTTATTAAAGATACACACATGACAGGCAACTACATGTACACATATCATGTCGATAGGTAGTAGGTAGATTGATCTTGCATATCTCAACATCTCCTTTACTTTAGCCTTTTAAACTAGCCTCTCTCAATAGCACCACTTTGATACCTTGTCACAAATCTCGTTGTCGAAGGAGTTTTTGTCAAAAGGTTGAGACCACTAGGGATCAGAGGTAGAAGAAAGTAGAGATAGGAGATGGAAGAGAAGATAAAGAATGCACAAGAGGTAAACACAATAATGACAAAGCACAATGAATCAAATCAATATGTATTGACAAAACCTGAAATTCTTTGTCTGGCACTACGCAGAAGCACTCTCCAGGCATTAGATCTCTTGGAGCTCTCTCGTAGAACAAAAACGTAGATTGGAAATAACAGCTCCTTCTTTGTTGCTCGAAAACCAAATCTGATGGCTCCATTGGCTCTGGAAGTGGGGTAAAACTGTAGGACATCTGAACACGGATCTCCCTGATCACTCCTTCCTCTTCCAGTTCAAATTGCATTTTTTAGCCTGTCAACATCGATTGCGACATGCGCAATTTCGTCAATCTATCTTTTTTATGAAAATCCCATAACTGGCTGAAAAAAGCAACTTGCTTTTTTGCATGCCATCCTAATCTAGAAACTTTTCTAACTTTTTGGATTTTTACAATAAATAATATCAAAAATAGAATCAAGTTATCCAAAAATCTAGTATTTTTGGATAATCCATGCCATGGACACTAGCACTAATGACTCAGATCACATTGACTCTCTACATTAATAAGAAAGTCGGATGATGATGCATTCCATGCTTTTTCACACTATGTCTACATAACATCATGACATCCATCCCCGTTGAACCTGCACATCCTCCAATATGTGCCAAAATCCTAATGATCACCAGATTCTGAGTCCTCATCCTCTGCAACCATATCCTTTCCTTCTTCATCTTCTTGGCTAGCCCTTGTATCATGGCTACTGTTTTCTTCCAATTATAGCAACTCATAGGCAATAGATTCCCGCCTCTTGAATAATTTGATTATTTTCCCTACTACCGGAAGTTTTATGGTTGTCCCATCCAGTTCATTTAATGCATAAGTAGCATTATCAAACACATGTCTTACCACATAGGGTCCAAACCATCTTTTGGAAACTTTGCGCATGGCACTATGTTGGTTGTCTAAACTGCTATCATAAACCAATACCCAATCCCCATCTTGTATGGTTCTTGGTCTCAATCTATGTCTTTTTTCAAATAGTTTCTTGTTATGTATCCTTGCTACCCTTAACTTTGCAATTGCTGCCTCTATGACTTCTGACTTTCTTTCCAATTTTCTAATGTGTAAGGCCAATAACTCCTCTCGATTCAACTCCTCCTCCCAAGGTAGCATACTCCATGTGACTGTCATCTCTTCTATCAGCATGATAGGTTTTTGACCATACATCAATTCTTCATGCATATATCCTGTAACGGCACTATGAGTTGTTATGTCAGCCCACAAAGCGTAAGGGAGCAATCGTGGCCACTCTTTTACCTTCTCTCCACATGCTTTTGCCAATGCCTTCACAATAGGTGGATGACCTCTTTCACTTTTTTTATTTCCTCAGGGCAAGCTTTATCCCCAACCGTGCAAAGAAATCATGAGCTTCATCTACATCCAACTCACCCCTATCTACAGTAATTTTTCCCACACAGCCATACCTACAAAAGATCTCTTCTAAGAGAAAAGTACACATAGCATTTTTTGTCTTAGTACGTAAAGCTCTCCCTTCCACTTGATTTGTCAAGTTTTCACGGGCAAGCACAAGATAACTCATTTGCCAAAGACCAAATCCACTGCCCACTTAAAATGAAGAGACAATGGATATATGGGTTGCAATCCATCCTGATGTCTCACAGATAAATACATTTGACATGTCATACATACATGTTTCCACAAAGTGGGCAACATCCTTATACATACCCTGCCACCAATATATTTCTTTGATCTTTGCAAAAATACCCCAAACACCTCTATGACCAGCCCACAAGCTTTCATGAAATTCTTCCATAACATTTACTTGTGAAGCTTTGTCACCCAAAACTCGCAATAGCATACCTTGTTTCTTTTTAGCATGTTTCCATAAGTATCCATCTTTTAAGAAAAACCCATAGGCTTTCCTCTTAATGTTTTTAAACTCCTCATCTGCCATTCATCTCTCTTTGTTAATGTACTGAGGTATTGACCAATTCTCAGCCACTCTCCTGCATGTTTGTCTTCCAGAAACACTTCTACACAAGATGCAAAACAGCTAAAGTGTCTTCTCTTTGTTGTCCAAGCTTCTGTTAATGCTATAGCAACACCTCACATTGCTAAATTTACTCTTACAACATCATTTTCAACCGCAAGAAAGTCATCTTCTTCCTCCTCATCCATCATCCCATCTTCATTCTCATAGCATGCTCAAGATAGCATGTCTGCCACCACCACTGGGTTATCTCTTCCTGCAATATGTTGAAATTTAGGGTTCAAAGATTTAATGTATGCAATCCACCAGAGCATAGCAATGTCCGGGGTAGCACAACTACAAACCAGTTTCCTCTTCAAATTGCAGCAATGTACTAGTGGTATTACCAAGAAATTGACGCTTCCTCTTAATTACAAGAACCCATCATGAAATTCTCGCTTGGTGATGCCAAGCACCTCTCCCAATGTGAATTTCACCCAACTATTTAAGATACATTCTTCAAGAACCTTCTTAAGATCTGTGGTTATCTCAATGTCAGATTGCAACTTATATCCTGGCTGCTTGCCCTTCCTTTCGCTCTCTTGTTTGCTATCCTGTTTTTGCTCCTAACTGACCTCTTCCATAACATGCTTGGGAGGTGGCTGATTTGTAGCTTTAGACTAATCCACACTTCTTCTTGTCACTCTTTTAGATGTCCCTGCAATATCTTCATCTCTCTTTCGTTTTTCTTCCACAAGTACATCTGTGTTTTATACTTTTTTTAAATATGCATACACTGAATATGCATCTACGGGTGATTCCCAACTAGTATGCCGTGAATGTCTTGCCCTGCATGAGACATTTCACTATCACTGGCCTTTCTCTTTTTAGTTGCATATAAAGCATGTGTCCATATTTCAGCCTTTGGACCCAACCATCACTTGGTCATGCATTCTATCGAACTGCAGACCAAAAGTAGAAGCATGTACCACCTTATAAGCATTTCGAACAGTCAAGTCTTCCAACAACTTCTGCATACCTCCCTTTCCAAAATTCAAAGCAAGAGGCAATCCCATTTCTTGTGCATGGATCTTGCCATCTTTCCAAAAGATGAGCTGTCTTGCCAATGCCTCCTAATAGGCAACACAATCCTTTCCCTCATGCTGCAAACTATCACACCACATACATCTTTTTCCTGGCTTAGGGGCTACTGCTCGTCCCTTTTTCTCTTGCCCTTTTTCATCCAATTTTGCAACCTTGAATTGAAGATCCCGCATGCCTTTGACTAACATCTTCCCTAACCGAGGGAACAATAGCAGGCACAACCATAGGGTTAGCCACAGAAATAGGTGGCTTACTAGATACATCAATTGTCTTGCCTATAATAACAGTGGGCAAGCTAGAGACATGCAATCTTTCTCTTCTTCTATGCTTCTTCACAAGTGCAGTAACAGCTTCCTTGACATGTCTTCACTCTGTTTCAAGAATTGTCTCTGTAGTCTAATCCTCCAACAAATCATCAAGCTTCTCTTGAAGCTCAGGATCAGCTGCATGTAGAAACAGCTCAATTTTCTGACCTGCAAGAGCTTGCTGTTCTGCAAGATCCAACTGCTCAAATCAACTTTCAAATTCTATTAACAATTTTGTAGCCACAAGACTCTTATTGGGTTGTAAAACCCACTCCTGAAAAGTCTCGCGTGTAATTAAACTAGTATCTTCAATGTAAAATTCTTCCCTGAGTGTCTTCTTGAAAGCTACCCAGTCAACATCCTACAAGTATAATAATGTAATCCATGCTTTCAGTTCATGTATAATAACACGTACAAAATACCGGCTCCATGTGAGTTGAGCCACTTCAAGGAATTCTATCTTTTGAGCATAGATATGTACATATGTAGATACATTCCTGCCATTGAATAACTTCACCTCATGCTCAACTGCTTGCAAAGCATTCATCACAACACTTTCTGTTTAAGCAAAAGCTTGCATCACTTGTTATTGTTGTTGTACTTGCATAAGCATATTCATATTTTGCACCAACTGTTGTTAAAAAACATCACTAGAGATTGTGTTCAAAGGTTCTCACATCTTGTCTATCCTTCTTTTGACGACCTTTCACGTTGGATTCACCAATGTCGAAGGGGTTTTTGTCAAAAGGTCGGGTTCACCAATGTCGGAGGGGTAGAGAAGATAAAGAATACACAAGAGGTAAACACAATAATGACAAAGCACAATGAATCAAATCAATATGTATTGATAGAACCTGAAATCCTTTGTTTGGCACTACTCAAAAGCACTCTCCAGGCATTAGATCTTCTGGAGCTCTCTTGTAGAACAAAAACGTGGATCAGAAATAACAGCTCCTTCTCTCTGCTGATCGGAACCCAAATCAGATGGCTTCGTTGGCTCCAGAAGGGGGGTAAAACTCTAGGGCACCTGGTCACAGATCTCCCATATCACTCCTTCCTCTTCCAGTTCAAACTATAGTTTTTAGCCTGTCAACAATGATCGCGACGCACGCTTTTGTCAATCTGTCTTTTCTATGAAAATCCCATAACTGGCTGAAAAAAGTAACTTGCTTTTTTGCATGCCATCCTCATCTAGAAGCTTTTCTAACTTTTTGGATTTTTACAATAAATAATATCAAAAATAGACTAAAATTATCCAAAAATCTAGTATTTATGGATAATCCATGCCACGGACACTAGCACTAATGACTCAGATCACATTGACTCTCTACATTAATAAGAAAGTTGGATGATGATGCATTCCAAACTTTTTCACACTGTGTCCACATAGCATCACGATAACGTGGTGGGCGGACTTGCTTGAGTTGATGCATCCAACACATGATAAACCCAAGAGGAAGCTCACTCAAGAACACAATAACAAATATGGAGGCCAATACATTTTCTTGTTGGTTTTTCTTCCTTCTTCCTCTTACAATGCAATGTAAACAAAGTATAGATAAGCTACAACATAAAGGAAAGTGGCTTACTAAGTCAAGTAGTGCATAATTGTAAACCGATTGGCACTATAAGTATACTATTGTAGGTAGATGTAACTAATCAAATATAGTACGTGATAAGTTGTGTCCATGTGAAGAGTATAATGATCACTAACGTGCTAAGTGTAGATGTGTGAACTTATCTAACTAGGTATTCCATCATCAATGCCTTCACATTTTGAGCGTGCCATCTCAACAGAAGTCTTGCTCTTCGTAAGAGTTCATAATTAAACCCATGGAATCATCCTTCAATAAGCCTTGTGAATTTTTCAACACCATTTATTAGAATGAATTATTTGCCAAGTATAGGAAAGGAGGGAAGATATGCCTGAGTGAGTGCCTCAATAGCCTTTGGGATGTCCTTTTTATTCTCTTCTTAAATCATATTTACATGTTTTTTTTTTTTGGCTATGTTAAGCTCCTTTATCATAGCCTTCTGCTCCTCAAGGAGTAATAACTTCTCAATACTTATAGCTAGTTGCTTAACATCTTCAATTCTCTTGTAGTTGAGTGATGATATGTGAAGTCTAATTGGGTAGGTGGCTCTCCCTAGTAGGATAAGAAGCACACTAATCCAAAATAGAATTCATAAAACCCACGTCTATTTACAAAATTAACTATGTTATGTTGGTCTACAATCTTTAGGAAGCTTGTATAGCCTTCTCTTACAATCCTCCTCTGATTGTTGACTCATCCTCAATATGGAGGGTAAATAAGAGTCTTGGACCCTATAACCAATTGTATAATATCCATCATTTTCTTAAAGCTCTAAAACTCCTCTTGGAAGCTTAGCTAGGTTTGTTAGCTCTTCTTGCTAGGCCAAGCTACACACGAACTTTCACAACATTCACACTTCTATTTATAGAATGAACAATCCAATGTTACTTTGCAACCGTCAAGAAGTTTATTGAGCTTTTTATTTACGATGCTCCTTTGTTTGTTGACCCTTCCTTGGCATGAATCATGGATGAAAGTCTTGGACTCTAGGACAACATTTTCAATCTCATATTTTTCCTTAACGCTCTACAATTTCTCTTGGAAGCATAACATTAAAAAGATGGCATATCATGTGTTGAATTGTGCATTAATAATTTTCCTAGTATTGTCAAATAAGTTTGCTTAGGTTATCAAGGAAGAGAAAGAACTTCTCATCTAGGGATTCCCTTCCAGTAATAATTTCCTCTCAAATCTTCTTTGCCAAGGTCCTCTGAGGCTTCTTCATCAACTCGTATTTCCCCTCCAATTGTTTGGATGTTCTGGGGGCAACCTATAATTGAATACTTAAAATGAGAGAACCATCAAAGAATAGAGTGAATTAGCATGATCTAAAAACTAATCTAAACCCTATCACACCCAAGGAGGTATTTGGTATAATTCTAAACAATGCATGTTAAAAATACAACAAGCACCTTAAGTAGAAAACATCATAATTTTGACAATGCAACTAAAGCATATTTGTATTTGTAGATATCTATGGCATTAATTCCTCGGAGAAAAATATAGTTATTTGAACTAACATGCTAATTTTTAATAAATATTGACGTACATATTCTTAAAATAAAAGATAGTTTGTCGAGCCAAAATTTGAGATGTAAGGCAAAAGCAAGTAGAAATATGAAAAGGTTTCGTGCGGAGTTTGTCAATTAGGTCTTTGATCATTTTGAGGCTACAGAGGAGTTAAAAGGCCATTTCATTCATTTTGAGTAGAAACAAGATACCACTCTAACTTGGGAGTTAAAGTTATGGTCTTTTTTAAAGACCCTATGACACTCACATGATCAATCTGGACAAAACAAGCCAACTCATCAAAGATGTTCAAATTAGCATCCTCTCACATGATTGCCACCACTGTCTAAGGATTCTGTGTAATGCAAGCCTATCCATCGGGGTAGGATAGCCCTAGAAACTTACAACTATTGAGTCAGGGTCCATGATAAAGAGGAGCACTGGGAGATTGATTTTATGTGAGGATCTATTATGATGATTGAAGTATCTTATGTATCTTCATAACTCAAGCATTTATAGGTAGATTGATATTCCAACTCTTCTATGAATGGAAATCCCAATGTGGCAAAAATGTGCATCCAATCCTGCTCATCCTCAAGAGAGGGAAGACCTCTGGCCAATGGTCGAGAGGTTGGAGGGTCGTTAGAATCTCCACACGTAAGAGTATAGAGAGCGCATACAAGTCAATTGTTGGTGAGGCTTTCCAAGATTCCATCTCGATGCGAATTGCGTCCTTTCAATTTCCTAAGAAGACAAGACCGTCGCCCTAATTCTCGATGAGATGCGCATTGTGCATCCATGGTCAACCAAGCAGTAGTTCATAGTCCACGCCTTTCATAACAACAAATTTAACCTTGAAGTGTACTCCCATGATCTTAACCAGGTCAATCTCTTAAATCTCCCATCCATCTAAGTTTAAACCCGTTTACAATGGTTAGATTAAGATGTTGTAGTTCAATCAACAAATTTTCCTAGGCTTGGAGTACGTCTTGATTAACTATGCTCGAGTGTCAATGATTCCTTGCCAAATAACTATGCTCGCACATACTCGAGTGTCAATGATTCCTTGCCAAATAGTTTCGCTGAGACTCTCCATAGTGTGTTGCTTGTCTCCTTCCCAAAACATGTTAACCCACCCGAGAAGCACTTAGGGTTGGGGGATATGGAATACAGTAAGATCTTGCAAGATTCATTCCTTCAATCCAATATGTTAATCCTTGCCAAATCAACAAGCTACCTTTGGGTAGATATTGGGAAGTGATGGTAACTGTTGCGGATACAAGACGTTTCAATGGTTTGGTTTTGTAGATAAAGAGCCTACACACCACACATTCGCAAAGCTCTGCAGATTGGCAAGCATCGGTAAATTAATCTGCCACTTGGTACTTTGAACGTGTTTGCCTCGAGCCTTGTGGTTCTTTCAGCACCGGAAAGGGAGCAGACAGTAAACGGGGTTTCCATCGTCAGAAATTCGGCGTTGCAAGAGCCCCCTCTGGCTAGCGAGAGGGGCCGCTCCAAAAATATGGAAACGCTGCTTTGCTGTGCTGGGCACACGGTATTCTTTAGTAAAAGGCGAAAGAATAGTTCGCTCTGTGCCCCACACGCAGCTTCCTGGTCTGAAATGTGTGCTCGGGGGAGCCTTTCTACCACCGCACCACACCTCCATGGCCTTGGCCCGCATGTGGGATGTCCAAGGAACGTACGGTGCGATAGGCACATCACCTAGCGTAAGATGGCCGTGTTCCAATGTTGATGCTTGAAACCACATCTACATAGCCATTGTCCTCGTCATCACAAGTATGTATCGATGTTGTGAGATGTCAAAGGTATGCCTCTCTATCATAGCCCTTCAATTGCAAGGTCTACCTCAGGAACTAGAGACTTTGGCAAGGGAGCCAAGCATTTCCTCTTCTACACGAGGAAACTTTTACAAAGAATAGAGTTTTGGAATATTGCCAAAGCTTCCATTTCCCTTGGTACACAACCACTTAACCTCTTGGGCTGCTAGGGAGGTTGTGGGGCACTTTGGGGATACTGGTTTCAGCTTCGTTTGCAAATGTAGTGGCTAGTTCAAATGTATGAAGCCCCTGAATTAACTAGCCAACATTGACCATAGTAGATGGATGAGGTATCTTGCAAAACATCAAGAGAAGAAGTAGTAAGTATGGAATCATCATCAAAATCAACCTGCCCGACATTAATCTCTTCAATCTTCACATTGGACTTGCTAGGGATACTGAGGGAGGGCTCTACTTATCATAAACATTACGAATCTTATCCCGTAACTCCCAAGCAGTCTCCCCATCAAAGATAACATTATAGTAGACCTACTTAGAGAGTGACAAAATGATTGTAGATTTACATAACTCGTCCAATTCAACCTAATCATCTACATCAATGCATTCAGGCCTGACACCCTCATGTCTCTATCACTTAATTTGCAATTTCTACACTAGAACCTACCAAATTTGTACCTTCGTGTAGCTGAAATTGGTGCCATCCAGCTTGTGAACGTTGAAGATAGCACAATCATTCGATCCACCAGCCATAATGGAGTAACGTTAAAGCACTATCCAAGCCAAACTGGCTTATGTAAATGATAGCGATTCAGTTTAAAAGCACAGCCAAGATAGTGTCTAATAGAGAAAAAACTACAAAGAGTAGGGCTATCCACACTAACAACCAATGAATGACAATCAAGTCGAAGCATCTGCCCTCATAAATGATGCATAAACCTATAATTACAGCAAACTAAAATAATCAAAGCAATAAACCCAAAGCCGAGTGTGAGCAATCAACTAATTAAATCCAAGTTGTAATTGCTAGGTATATCTTGCAAGAAGTGGGATATGAACAAACCACTAGTAATCAATGAGCACGCAATCAGTATTGAGAATTGTTAAACTCAATGTGTCAAAGAGAGATACATCCAATAGGCATAACTGTCATGTATATAGTAGGTCTCCAACATAGCACAAGAGAACTACTAGATTTACAATTGACTAAGCAAGTGTAAAGAAGCTTAATACATAGCCAAGTAGGATGAACACATCATTGACCACAACTTGACCATAGATAGATGCCAACTCAAAGCACGAATCGAATGAGCAACAACTGCATCCAAATAGCATCTAGAGAGCATAGACATAACTCAACCGAGTCCCATGGTCTGATTGAAGTAAGCTCAACTACATAAACCCAAAGCTCTGTTCAAATGCAAAGTATCCAAGTAGCACAAGTAACTCCCACTAGAACAAAACTAAATGCCAAATGAGCAATGCAAGCTTAGAACATCAAGTGCATGGCCATCCAAGCATGCAAGATACACTAAGCATAAGTCGGGAGCATAAAACCCAACAAAGTCTTCAAGCTTGTAACTACATAAGCCGCTAAAGTAACATAGGCATGTAGCCACAGCCAAGATGAATGTCACTAACCTCAAAATCTTTCAATAATATATCCACGTGCAGACCATCAATGGCATATATTAATAGACCGAATGAAGCATTCGAACAACATCCAAGGGTAACATGCATAACACTTCCTTGTGCAAAAGTTTGCTACATGTTATTACTAGACTTAAATGATAGTAAAATTTGAGCTATTTTGAGCCCAAATCAGTCCCAAAAGCATTCCAAGACATCAACATAGCATCCCGTAATGACCTGGCATTGATATGTAAGTATACAAGCATCAGTACAACAATACGAAAGTCATAATCTCTAACAAGATAGTGGCTCAAGTTTGTTACAGTAGGTCTGCTGTTGATATACTACAATAATGGAGTTTGGGAACTCCAAAACTCAAGTGTCCAATATTGAGGACGTGTCGAAGAGGTTTCCCAAGTGGTCGGGAGTGTTAGATGCCACAATAGATTGATTAGGAAAGGGGACAGCACCAACAGGCAAGCAACACAATTCATGCTACTACTATTGCTATTATTAATGGTTTTAAGGGCAGCTCTTGAAGCTTAAGGGGAGCTCAATGGGGCCTGGACAATGCCTAGAAAAAGGCTTGATCACCCAGGAGGAAGCAAAGAATCAAATGCATACTTTGAGGAAGAAAGGCATGGCTGCCTTAAAAATGTTGTTGTAGGTGTTGATACATGCTCAAATAAGCTAAAGAGAAACTCCTCAAACTCATCTCTGATACGAATTGAAGGGAATACTCAACAAGAGACACAAGATGTGGGAACTCCAACAGTCACTATTTGTGATTAGTCTTCCCAACACTCCCCCTCAAGCTCAACTGTATCTTTGCAACTCCAAGTAAGCTTCAAAACTTTCGAAGCTTCTTGGCACCTAATGCCTTTGTGAAAATGTTAGCTATCTAATCATGTATACTGACATATACCAAGTCAATCTCTCCTGCATCACAAAGTTGTGCACCTTAATGTCTTTTGTCTTAGCATGGAACACTAGGTTTCTAGCTAGCTGCATGTTGCTCATGTTGTCACAATGAATGACAACAACAGGACCATCTCCCTACGCATCCAATGAATGTTGCTCATGTTGTCACAATGAATGACAACAACATGACCATCTCCCTACACATCCAAATCATCTAATAACTTTTACCGCCATACTACCTCACAAGTTGGCATAGCAACACCTCTATACTCAGCCTTTGTACTTGATAAAGCAACTGTAGGTCGCTTTTTGTTGCTCCATGTAACTGCTGCACTACCAAGGGAAAACATGAATCTATTGGTAGATCTTCTATCCAACATACTACTAGCTCAATTTGCATCTGTATATCCAAACACCTATACATCCTTACCTATCTCATAAAAAAGTCCATAATGTAAAGTGGACTTCACATATCTCAATATATGTCCAAGTACATCCAAATTAGGCTTTTTAGGCATCTACCTAAACTAACAGACAAGGCCAACAACATGACTTTGGCCTTGTGATAGTCATGTAAATCAAACTTCCTGCTATTCTCTTGAATATAGTAGAGTCTTCTATCTCATCCCCAACATCAGCACTCAACTTCACATTCTACTCGAATGGCACTGAAAGAGGATTACATGCTGTCATACCATACTTGGATAACATATCCAAGCCATATTGCCTTTGGAATAGCCATATACTATCATCGCATCTGATCACCTCAATACCAAGAAAGTACATTATCTCACCCAAATCCTCCTTCTCAAACTTCTTCTTCAAAAATTCTTCAACTTCAGAAATCCCACTATCATTGTCCCTTGTAATAATCAAGACATCCATATAGATTACTATGATGACCAAGTCTGCATCTCGTTTTCTCACATAAAGTGAGTGGTTACTATCAAAAACATAAAAGTCAATGTTGACAAGATACTCTTCAATCTTGTCAGACCATGCTTCACGTGCTTGCTTCAACCCATAGAGTGATTTCTTTAACATGCACACGCAGTTGGGATGCTCTAAATTCACATAACCTACTGGCTGCTTCATATACAACTCTTCTTACAATTCACCATGTAAGAAGGCATTCTTGACGTCCATTTGCTACAACTTCCAATATTTGGTTGTTGCCAAAGCAATCACACATCTAATAGTTGCCATCCTAGCAACTGGGATGAATGTCTCTTCATAATCTATGCCATATGTTTGAGCATAGTCTTTCGCAACCAGCCTAACCTTATACCTACTAAAACCGAACCATTTGCATTATGCTTGATTTTGTTAACCCACTTACAACCAATAGCTTTTTTACCCTTAGGCAGCAAGGGTACCAAATCCCAAGTCATATTGGCTTCTAATGCAACCATGTTCTCATCCATTGCTGCATCCCAATGAGCATGACAAATAGTATACTCAAAACAAGCAGGTTTAACATCCTCAAATACCTTTACCATATAAGCATAATGGTGAGATGCATAACTTTCAAAACCAAATATTTTAATAGGGTATCTAGCCCTGCTGCTAGACATACGTACCATTGGATTAGCTAATGGAGCCTTTACATTACCATGTGTTCTTTGTACACCTGGTGTCCTAAATAAAGGAATACTAAGCTCATCATCCAAACTCTCTAAACCACTAGAATCTCCATCAAATCCCAATGAATAGTAGATACATCGTTACTATCCAACACTTTCTTCTTTCTTTTGTCTTTATCTACAACACTTGTAGATCCACCTAAAGATGTGGGGCTAGTCATTAGTCTCCCAGACCAAGGGCTAATTGTAGATATATAAGTGGTGGATTTTTGCCCCAGAATAGTGTTTAAATTTTACCTAAAATTTTGAATTTCAAGGGAAAATTAAATTTTGTCAAAGGCGGTAGAGGAAATTGGGTCGATTTTAAGCGACAAGTGACAGACGGGTTTCAAAACTGCATTAAAGACCCACCAAGCAACGGTTGCAGAATTTTCATAATTTCTTGGGATGCCAAATGAGATTTTTGAAAGTGCCCAGCAATGGGAGACTTCGAGATGAACATGTAGTAAATTTTGGGAGTCAAATCGGACGCCGGACAGTTGAATGGCAATGCCCGAAGTGGAGGGCCAAAAGGGAAGTAGTGTAAGTTGACCTTTTAGTGGGGGGGGGTGTGACATTTGGGGCCTCCAACCCCCAAAAAACTCACACGATAGGGGGGCCTTTTTTTTAAGAAACGAAAAAAAAGAAGGCGCCATGGCTGCAAGTGACGATTTGCAAGGAGAGGCCATGGGGAGGCAAAGAACAACCCCTTGATCTGATCACTTCAATGATCTTTTGATCTTCTTCACTCTCCATCACTTGACTTCGCATGCAAGATGGCTGCCTGAATGTCTGATCAGAATCTAGTATTTCTCTCTCCTCCCTCTCTCTCTTGCAAATGGCGATTCATGTGGGGAAAATCAAGAAGAAGAAAGGCTAAAGGATGCTTGTCCAATGGTGATTGGATTGCTCCAAGATCAAGAGGAGGCTGAGGGAAGGTGTTCAGCACTGAAGAATGATTATTGATTGGTCCATTGGCAGTTTGTATTAATTATAAAGAAACTGCAACACGCGCATAAGCGGTATGCCTAATTTTTACAAAGGAAATTCGCTTCTTTTTTATGTTTGATAGTCTAAATGAAATTCATATGGAACGAAAATTTGTTTGCATCATGATTGAGGGCTATGCATAAAAGAAACATAGAACTGTAATGATACATAGTTGTAATAATTAAATTACAACCTGAAAAGTATCTTTTTAGAGTAAAAATGAAGATTTTGTTGGTTTCGGGTGGGGAAAAAAGATGCACATGAAACAAAATTATGATAAAAGAACATTTTTTAGCTGTCATAATCAATCAATAATCATAGATTAAAAAATAGCCTACTTTTATGAGAAAATCAATAGTGAAAATAGCAAAAAATAGAGAAATTTAGGATTTTTGTGACAAATAATTAAGAAAAAATATGATTAATGTGTGTGAATGTGTGACAAAGCTGAAGCATGGGATATAGCCTCAGTTTAAAGAGTGGAGACATGGCATTTCAATTGAGAGGTTGCCTCCTGTGCATGTGATACAATGTATTATACCTATATGTTATGGGATCTCCCTCTGAGGAGTAGGGGAAGCTAAATGTTGGACTGTGTCCTATTACAAATGCAAAATCGATATTAGAGTTTAGTGTAGTGTGAGCCTTAGACTCTCTTGGCCGCAAGGCCATGTGGGGTGTCTTGTGTGTCTTAGAGGTCCGACTAGTGCTAGAGAGCCAGTGTCAGGCCCGTTTCAAGTCCTGACAATATAGTATTAGATTATATTTTTGGTCCACTAAGGCGGCTTTGTGATTCTTGCTTTTCTTTGTGCACATAACTATCATGATCATCATTATCATCTAATACATCACCAATAGATGCATACCAACTACTCATCTCATCAAAAATAGCATCTCTACTCACTTTAAACTAATCTCTTATAACAGGGTTATAACAACGATACCCTTTCTACTCTAAAGAGTATCCAATAAAAATACATTTTTCGACCTTTGGATCAAGCTTCTTTTGCAACTCATCTGATGCATGAATATATGCAATATAGCCAAACACTTTCAAGTGTGACACATCAGGCTTATTGTCTATAAAGCATTCTTTAGGGATCATCCCATGAGATGCAGCTGTGGAAGTTCTATTCATAATATAGACATTAGTATGAATAGCTTTAGACAAAAAATGTTTTAGCATATTCTTTTCAACCATCAATATATGTGCAACTTCTGCAATATACCTATTTTTTATTTCTACAACCCCATTTTACTATGGGGTATACCTACAAGTAAATTATCTCTTTATCCCATGAGACCTCAAGAAACCACTAAACTCATTAGAGAGATACTCTCCCTCTCCATCAGATCTCAAGTACTTACTTTCAAGCCAGATTTTGTTTCAACTGTAGCCTTGAAAGTTTTGAACTGCTCAAATACATCACTCTTTTCCTTCATGAAATATATCCACAGCTTCCTTGAAAATCATTAATAAATGTGAGAAAGTATTTGTTACCACCAAGAGATACGTTCTCTGTAGGCCCCCAAACATCTATATGCACAGTATCAAGTATATTTCTACTCACATCTCTGTTATGAAAAAAAGGTTGTCTTGCATGCTTACCAAACTAACATGACACTTTGTGAAATTTTGCAACTCTAAAAGTAGGCAACCTTGTAACTAATCCTTTCGACTACATTAATTTTAGCCTTTGCACATTTTCATGTCCAATATGGTTATGCCATATTTCAATATCTACAATTGATCCTTTCCCTTTAATATATATAGCAATAGTCATAGTAAGAATTCCAACATCTAAAGTGAATATGTGGCCAACTCTACTTCATTTTGCAACCAACCTGCACTTATCATTAAAGTCTTCTAAAAGGAAACCTTTTGCATTAAATCAAATCTTCAACCCTTACTCTACCATTTGGCCAACATACACTAAATTCTTTGTGATTGATGGCACATGTAATACATATGACAAACTCTTTATTTAACCATCATGCAACCTTTTCAATGTGTGAAGTTGGGTTGCATGAATCATCACCCATTTGCACATAACCTAGATTTTGTAAGTTTTGTAGCTCTCCAAAAACCATTGAGCATGACTGGTCATATGATTAGATGCACCTGAATCGACATACTATACATCATCATGTATCCCCATTCCTATAATAGCATTATCATATGCTGCATAATAAACGTATGCTCATTTTTTTTCATTCTTTCATAAAGACGATACAGAGTTTCCTTGTTGCAATTTACCATTGTGCATATCATCCTTCTTAGCATAACAATAAGCTGCAATATGATGTGTTTTTCCACAATAATGGAAAACAATAGCAAAATTTCCATAACCTCTATTCTACCATCCACCTCTTTCTATAGAGCTCCCCTCCCTCTAAAGTTTCCATGGCCTCCTGAAACCTACATTTCACTGAATTGTTGATTTAACATGTTTTGCGAGTTATCACTAGTACGTCCCATACCATGACCTTTTGAAGAGGATGTGCCATGTTCCCTTCTTGAACTTGAGTGAAATGCTTGGACATGTTCACTGTTTCTTTTAGATGAGTCATCCTACATATTGATCTCTCCGGTAATCATGAGAACGACCAACTCATCAAAATCTACAAATGGCTTTTATACATATACAGAAGTGATCGATGATTTCCAAGCCTTCTTGCCACCCAAAGTAGATAAAAGGCATTGAATCAATCATTGCCAAAGCATCTATAATGCTTCTCACCTTCAAAACATACTCATTGACAAACATTTTCCCTTTCTTCAAAGTATTCAACTCTTGCTTGAGTTGAATCTTTTGTGCTTTTTTATTTATTTATTGAAAACATGTTTTCAAAACTTATCCAAGATGCATGTGAAGTTTTTGCATTCTTGATATGCCTCAACATAGTATTATCACAGTGATTATTGCAAATAGCCAATACATCACCTTTTTTTCCTTTTCATTCCATTCTTTTCACACCTTTAATTCATTTGTAGTCTCGTAGAATTACTTAACTCTAGGTTCTTTTCTTCACCTAAAACAAATTCATAAATGCCCTTTCTAGAAAAATTCGTCACATGGAGCTTCCATGATGGACTTATCTAGCATCTCAATGATGGGATTTCTATTGTTCTCTACCATTATCACAAAAATGATACAAAATAGCAAGCAAGTCTTGTGTAACCTTTCACAATAAGTGCACAATAATACACAAAGCAACCTTTTTTACTATTTGCTCAAAAATATATTAATGTGCAATTTTCTTGCATATAAAACTTATGCTCGCTTCTTCATAAACACCTCAAAAATTTCAGATTTGAAATCTCTATTATGTGCACCCATTTTCGGTCGACATAACCGAAAGTGCAATATGCCCTAAAATTGTTGTCCACAACCTTGTGTGTCTAACATGGGGCTTGAAACGGCCTTAGTTGGCCAAAAACCTATGGAAAAAGCCCTAAATGGCTAATCTATAGAATAAACAATGCTTTGCTTGCACACAAAATCTCACAACAATCTGAGATTTTCACTCTGCCCTACTTTTGATGCCTCCACATGCACTATCCAAGAGAAAGAGTAGAAGAATGGGAGAGCTTCTTACCCATTTCTTGCTTGCTTAAATCATTTCAATTCAAAACTATCCTCTCTCAATCATGTTGCTTTAATATTATGTGAAGAATTGTGTGGTAGAGGGACTTGCTTGAGTTGTTGTGCCAAACACACACCATACATTCAAGAGGAAGTTCACTTAAGAACACATGAAGAGAGATGGAGGGAAAAATATTTTCTTGTTGGTTTCTTCTTCTTCTTCCATACACAATACAATGTACACAAAGTATAGATAAGATGCAATATAAAGAAAATTGTCTTGCTAAGTCGAACAATGCATAATTGGCTATAGTGATGGACTGGCACTATAACTATGCCAACTATAGGTAGGTGCAACAAGCTAAATATAATAAGTGATAAGTCCGTGGCCATGTGAAGATCATAATGACCACAATGTGCTAAGTGTAGACATGCAGACCCATTTAGCCAGGTGGTCCATCATCAATATTCGCATGTGTTGAGCTTGCCATGTCAACAAATCTCATGGGAAGAAATAATGCCAAATCCATGCTTGTATAATATGGATGAAATAACCCCTTTGGATAGACATAAGGACATAAGCTTGCATATAATGATAACGCATCTTATTTTATAAGTGTTTTATCTTCAAGCAATGCTCATAAGTTTTAGATTGTCTCGAATAGCCCTACCATGTTCTATTTTTTGCAACATATTTTATTAAGGCATTGTCACGGGAATTTGGGTCTAAGCTTTGATAATTGATGATTACCCGTACCTTCTAACTTTTTAGGCATTGCCTACAAGATATGAGGAGACATGCTTATGGGAGAATTACACAGTGCATTGACTTATTTTACAAGAAGACTTAAGTGTTGGAAAGTTGACTTTGTGGCTAACTCAAAAGAAGAACTTGCTAAGTTTGGTTTGGAAGTGCCATGATTTATGACTTTGGGGGAAACTTAGAGATAAAAGAATTAAAAAAAGTGAGAAAGATGAAACTGAGGTGAGGCAAGAAGATGTTGGTGCAATTTTTGGTGCCTATCGGGGCTAATTTGGGGCTTGTATTAGTCGTGAAGTCAAAAGGGGAATATTGGGCATGTAGTACTCTAGTGGAAGAGGGGTAAAGTGCCCTCCATCAATAAATAGGGTAAGCTTTGTGACTTGAAAAGAGAGGAAATAGTACTTCTTCTTCATTTGGATGATTTTTATAGGGTAAAATAGAGTACACAATAGGACTACTTGTTGTCCATAGGGTTTTCTCCATCTTCACTTGGATCTAGGAGCATGTATTCAAGGCATCTCACTCTCTACCATAGAGGGATGCTTTGTACAATCAAAGACATCATCTTGAGAGTTTTGGAGTACCACATGAGCCTTTTAATATTGCTATAATACAAAGTAAAAATAGGTTGATGTACAAAAATAAGACCGTATAGGGTTTTCTTCATCATCAACCAATTCTACCAAATGTTATTGCTTCTAGGTGATGGTATTGACCTTTCCCATCAAAACTCATGCACTTGTATAACAAATTGATACTTGTGCCTATCACATAGGCCAATGTACACTAGGGTTGTGATATCTTCTTCTTTAGGGTCATGGTTTATGTTGGGCTATGGATTTTGAGTTGATCGATTGTCTCAATAAGGGTGAATTGATCTTGCATTGTTGCACTTTGCTAGTAATACAAAGACTTTGCTGCACATTCCTTTGGTGTGTGAATGGTATCTTCATTTTCACTTCTTCTTCTTCTTTTAAACCTATACTCTTTGCACCCTTATTTCCAAAATCCTTGTGCTTCTAGCCTTCATTCCTTTATCCCCCATCAACATTTGATGAACCCAACGTAAAGGCCATTGGAAGGGCACAATATGGGACATATATCAGGATTGGGTTCAAATGATGTTATTCAACAATTGATATAGAATATGAATATGATTGTGTAGGCACAATAACAACAACAAATACATGCTTCTACAAAATTAGAGTTTTGGTGGTTAAGGCTTTACAGGTTGTAGAGTAGGAGATGAAATTGTTTAATGGTTGGAATGTATGCATATTTGCATTTATATGCACTCAAGATGGAATTCTATGGGGTGGCTTAGTTTACACAAAGCTAATATTTTTTGCAATCATTGTACATGAATTAAAGGCATGCATTATAGAATTATATCTACAAGATGTTGATTGGCCTATGTTTTAGAAGGCATTAAGAGAAGAGTTTTACACAAAAGATGCCAATCCAGTTACTCACAAAACATTTCAAGAATGGGTCATGAAGCTGAATAAAAGACTCATAGTTATTGAATTGTTATGAGAGTTTGAAAGAAGATTTAAGTAGTTGGATACTATAGAGCAACAAGCTCTTGAGTCACAAAAAACCGAGATGTTGATAGAAGCAACAAATCTTACTTTACAAGAAAAGCTAGACGATATGTTGGAAGATCAATCTACTAAAATAGGGCTTAAAACAAAATGGCAACATGTCAAAGATGTTGTTAATGCACTTGTTGCAAAAAAAGGGAAAGATTGCAAGTTGGGAACTATAGTTAAGCCACCTATATCTATGGCTATCTTGACGGCTAAACCTACTATTCCAATAATAAAAGAGGATGTTATGGATGAGTTGGTGAAGGGAATGCATGACCTACAAGTGAAGGTTGCATAGTTGGATAAGAAAAGGTGGGAAATAGCCCCTAAGACTCTGCTTGAGGGCTTTATGTGTAGATATATGTGGTGTGACAACCTCAAGATCAAAGACGTGACTGTGATTTGTATTGTGATGCATAAGAAATGCGTATTTTTTTTGTAAGGATGGTAAAAGTCCATGCATGAGAGACAGGTTTACGTCTTGCTTTGAACTTCAAAAAATGGGGAATGCAAAAATTGTTGGAAGAAATGGTTGATCGAAATGCATATGCATCAATACACGCTACTACCTTTGATTTGTAAATAGAGAAAGTACTTGAAAATGTCAGTGATGTCCCAAAAGCTAAAATATGGTCTCATGCAATTCTCACATTTGAGAAGAAGTTCCAAAGAATGAATTGACTCATGTAGGGAGAAGCATCTGCGACATGAATTTTGGGGACTCACCAGTTGACTCTTACTCAATGTATGCATACTTGGCTAAGGTGCACAATATAGAGGTGATCGTGGAAGATAAGAGAAAGAGGGATGAAGACATGGTAGGGACATCAAAGAGGGTGACACAAAAGAGTTATGAGTAGCCAAAGCTTTAGTGCAACCTACTCTTGAGTTTGTAATGGAGGATGTAGCATAAGAAAGAAATAAGGATGCAAAACAAGATGGGAAGAAAAGGGGTAAGTAGCCACATTACAAGATGCACCTAACATAGAGACTACAATAGAGATCAAGAAATGCTTGAAGAGCATCTTCTTAACAATAGGGTGGAATTCACACTTGGTGAGGTTCTTGGTATTGCTAAGCCTAAATTTCACAGTGAGATTATTGACATTATCAAGAGGAAGAGATAGTTTCATGGTGATTTCGTTAACACTTTGACATAGGTAGAAGACAAGCTTGATTTGCAAGGCATACGAGTTGATTATGAGCAAAATGCATGTGCTATTTTGGAGAGCATTGATGATGGAAATCAAGGAACTAAGGGTAAAAGTGATGATATAGCGACTAAAAATTCAGTTATTTGCACCAACACTCATATCCCACTCATATAAGAGTTAGGCAAATGCAACATACTGATGCTGAGGCTTTGGGATTCATCCCTAGAAGTCATTGTACAGGGAACCCTTGGGCATGGACTATAATAGAAATTCCAATCAAGGTTGGGGAGTGTGAGACTCTACACATTACTTTGCTTGATCATGGTTTGAAAAATAATGTGATTGTTTGTAGTTTGTATGAGAATTTGTATGAGAATGGTGATGGCTAGTTGTTGACATAAATCAAATAACTCTTTCTGAGATCTATATGCTATATATCCTAATGTTGAAATAGCTATTGGGGATGTAAAAAAAGAGCAACATTTCTTTGTGCAAGAAAATTCTTCAAATTCACTGATTTTGGGATAGCCATATGTGTGAATCATTTGAGAAACTGCAACACTTTAAGAGATCATCATGTGTTACCAAATGCAAAAGAATTCAGAGAATCGGTTTTAGTAGGCAATGTTGTAATGCAAGGCTATAGTAGTGTTGTTTGGAGGATGCTCTCACCTATTGAAATAGAAAAAAAAATGTATTTTCTATTGGTCTTACTCAATTTATAGCGAGCAATTTGGGTTGGTCTAATTGTATGGAGAGCATGTGTAGGGCTAAAAATTTGTACATAGTGAAAGTTAAAAAAGAGCTAAGAAAGTATGGATTCTTGGTTGCAAATGAGGGCATAAATTTACAAGTTCCACCCGTTGGGTTAAAGGCGCCTCCGCCGTGCCGCCCCGTGTATTACTACACTGACAGTACCTGCCACTACACACTGCAGGTGGCGGGTGCTCGTCACATCACTTTATTCTTTACATTCATTTTAGTGACTAGTAAATAAAGGAAGGCCCGGTCACACATTGTGACTGTTGGAGTTCCCATTTCTTGTCTCTCTCTTTCTTGCTCTTGCTCTCCTGCCATAGCTCGCGTGCAAGCTTCGATCCTTCTCACCTTTCAACTGGTGTTAGAGCTTGGCTTCCTCTTGCTCGAGCTCGACTCGGTGCTTCTCTACCTTCGCATCATCTCCCTTCACGCATTGGATCTCCATCCCGGCAGCCATATCCGATCTCCCCGAGCTCCCATCACTCCCTGGCTTCCCGAACGGCCTATTGAGGCACCTTCAAGGCATTGGTACTGATGTATTTGATCATTCTTTTAGGGTTTTATTTCAGTCTACAGGTTGCAAACAGCAAGGGCAGCCATGGCTTCAAACCCTTGAAGCTTACTCCCCTCATATTGTGCCTTACACTTATGAAGGCTCAAAGAGGCTTGTCATAGGCCTTTGATAGGCCCTTCTTGAGCCCCCCATTACCCCCTTTCAGCCCATGTGGAGCAGTAGCAAGTTCAGCACCAACAGGGTAGATTGCGCCATTTTTTCCAAGCTGTTAGCACTCGTCTACTTCAGCTCCACACTTGGCCATTGTTTCTTGCTCTCTACCTTGATCAAGAGAGCTATTAGACTTCATGTTTGATGTCATTCAAGCTTTGGGCATTGGTCTTGATCATTCGGGGCTGATTTCTTCAGATTTGGGACTATCATAACAGCCTGAAAATAGGGCAGCACCATTGGCATTAGCATTTGTTGCTTACACTCCATTCCGGTTGTGTTATTTGATGCCCATATGCAATCTACTTGATGCCCGAATGCCTTGGGAATGTATGCACATGATTATGCCATGATTTTGGCCTGAAATATTGGCTAATTTGGGACTATCATTTACTGTTATACAATGCTGGAAATAGGGCAGCCACACTTGGCATTGGCATTTGATGCTTATACTCTACTCCGGTTACCTTGTTTGATGCCCGTATGCGGCCTACATGATGCCTAGTGCCTTGGGAATGTATGCACATGATTATGCCATGATTTTGGCCTGAAATATTGGCTGAAATTTCTCAGTTTTGACAGTCAAACTTGGCTGTAATAATAGGGGGCTGAAGGTACTTTGGATGCTTTGTCACTTACCTATTGGTACCGGATGTATGCTTTGGGATTTGCCATCATGTATCTGACATTTGGGGACGACTTTGAGCTCATGTTTGAATCTATGGAATGTATTTGAGCTATGCATAAGCTCCGTCTTGGTTGGTATTCACTGGCATTTGGACCGACTGGGCATGCTCTTGGACCGCTTATGCCTCATGTCTACTCTTGACAGTTAGGCTTCATACATTACATGCTTTGGTTCGTGATATATGCCACTTGGTTCGTCTATGCTTTACCAACATTGGGAGCTTTTCCTTGGATGTATTTGAGCATTTCCGACTCAGTTTGATCATTTACTTGGTTGCTTCCATCAGTTGCTTCATGTATGTCATGCTCTTGGGGTGCGTATGATGCATTGACTTGGTCACTTGTCACTAGTACTTTGTCTTGGGTTGCTTGAGCCCTTGAGCTCATTTGTACGCCTTTTGTGCCAGTGGGAGCATCTTGCATGCTTACTTGACCTTGAGCAAGGATTACATGCTATTGGAGCAGGTACATGTATTGGAGCAGTCTATGTCATTGAGCAGTTACAGATGTATTGAGACTTTGGGATTACACTCCGACAATTGGATGTTGCATTGAATATATGTCTTGGTTCACAGGATGCTTATGAGCTGAGTCTCAATTTTGGATCCGCTTTTCTTTGAGCAGACACCTATTTGTGTCATGTTTTGGCAGTTGCAGGTACATTTTGCCTGGATTGTCTGGGGGTGTGCCTCTTACTGGCAGATGCTATTTGACATCTCTCGGTGTTATGCTCATGTATTTTCAAATTCATTTGGCTTTGCTTTGTCCTCTTCATGCCGGCTTTGGACCTAGCATTGTTTAGTTGACATTAGATCCAGTTTTGGGACAGTTTGCTCTCATTATTGCAATTCTGAAATTTATTACAGCAAGCATTTATTGGTGGACTAAGCAGTATTTTTTATGCTGAAATATCCTAATTTGGTGTACCGGACCTAGTACTAAGTGGGCAGCATCTTTTGGCACACTTTTCTTGCCATTTGGAGCTCATTTCAGCGGATTTTGAGCATTTTCTGCAGTAAAACAACTAGCAGTTTTACATTGTTTGTGCATTTCCAGCCTGCATTATGGCATCCTCTTCGACTGATAATGCCATATTTAACATCACCAAGTTGGATGGTACCAACTACTCTTATTGGAAGAGTCAAATTTGGTAGGTCTTGGTGCAGAAATCTTAGATTAAGCCACTTCGGTTGAGCGGGGAGCAACCTGAAACTATGGACAATGACGACTGGCTTGAACTTGATGAGCTATGCAAGTCCACGATTGTATTGTCTCTCACTGAACAGGTACATTATAATGTATTTGAGGAAGCACAGAGTGCATGCGATCTATGGAATAAGATCAAAAATCTTTATGATAAGAAAAGTCCGGCGAGTCAGATGTACTGGTTGAAGCAGCTTATGGATTTGCGCATGAAGGATAATGCGACTATGTCTTCTCACTTGAGCCAGTTCCATGCTATACTGAAGAACTTGACTTCGCAGGATATCACCTTTGGAGAGGAAGTAACTCCTCATTTCTTGCTTGGGACTCTGAATGAGTCATGGGATGTATTCTGCACTGCCCTATGTGCCTCTAGTGCTACTCTGAAACTGAATGATGTTGAGAGTGCTCTTCTGCAGGAAGAGGTTAATTGCAAAAACTTGGATGCCTCTCGTGTTTCACATGCTTTGACAGTTAGAGGCAGGAATGACAGGAATGATCGTGGTCATGGCCGTGGCCGTGACTTGCAAAAGGGCCGGTCTAAATCTCGTGGAAAGTCGCGTGGGCGCAATGCTAATGTCACTTGTCATCATTATGGGAAAAAGGGCCATATCAGACCACAGTGTCATGAGTTGCGCAATGAGAAGCGCAAGGATAAGGGAAAAGAGAAAGCGCAGGAGAAGTCCTCTGATCGCAGCATAGTACCTGCGAAGTCCAGCGTCAAGATTGAGGAAATTAATGTCACGCAGACCGAGGATTCCGATGGTGGTGACGAGTTCATACTTGCAGCTAGTTCTTCTAATGCCTTACTCTTGACTGAGACACCTAGTATGTATGCACAGTGCTAGTTATTGGATTCAGGTGCGTCCTTGCATGTGATGCCTTACCTTGAGTGGTTTCACTCTTACCGTACTGTATCTGGATCAGTCAAACTTGGAGATGACAGGTCTCTTGATATTGTGGGCTGTGGAGATATTCAGTTGCAGTTTTCCACTGGCGGTTCCTTTTTGCTCAGGGATGTATGTCATGTACCTACCCTTGCGCGCAGTCTTATGTCTGCAGGACACTTGGATGATGCAAGGTTTCATATCTATTTTGGGGATTCTGCCTAGAAGATTACCAGAGGCAGACTTGTGCTTGCTAGAGGCGCCAAGACTGGTAGCCTTTATCCTCTTGTTGTATCTGGGTCTTCTGTAGACCATGTTTTGGCAGTGGGCTCTATCCCACATGTATCACTTTGGCATGCCCTTTTGGGGCATATGTCTTTAAAGGGAATGAAAATGTTATCTGGTTTGCAGTATCTTCCGCCTTTGGACTATGCACGTTTTGACTCGTGTGATCATTGTCTTTATGGTAAGCAGAATAGGTCTACGCATAAGAAATCGGGTAGGCCATGCATGAGTGAGCCCTTGGCTTTGGTGCATTCAGATGTTTGTGGGCCCATGCCATGTATGTCTATGGGTGGTGCGAAGTACTTTGTTACCTTCATTGATGATTTTTCTAGGAAAGTGTGGGCTTATCCCATAAAGCAAAAGTCCGATGTCTTGGCAGTCTTTCAGCGTTGGCTTGCTCTTGTTGAGAACCAGACTGGGTATAGGTTGAAATGCCTTAGGATTGACAATGGGGGAGAATATGTCTCACGTGCTTTTGAGCAATTTTGTGATGATAGGGGTATTAAGTGTCAGTTGACCGCCCCTTACACCCCCACCCAGAATGGTTTGGCTGAGCGCATGAACAGGACTATTCAAGAGTGTGTCCGCTCTACGCTTAGCCATGCAGGCCTACCACAGAGCTTTTGGGCTGAGGCAGTTAGTACGGTAGTGCATGTCATAAACCGATCACCTTCTAGTGGATTGGATTTCCAGGTTGCAGAGGAAGTTTGGGCTGGTAAGCCACCCTCTTATGCGCATCTCCGTGTCTTTGGATGTGAGACATTCTGCCATGTGCCCAAGGACAAGAGGAGTAAGTTGGATCCAAAGAGCATTAAATGCATCTTTCTTGGTTATGGTGATTCAGGAGAGATGGGCTATCGCCTATGGGATCCGCAGGTGCGGAAAATAGTACGCAGCCATGATGTAGTCTTCCATGAAGACAAGATGCACAGGCAGCCTGAGAAGGTGGTTGAGATCCGCAGAGTGGTCTTTCAGGAGGAGCCTAGAGCTCCTGCACAGCCAGTTGGACAGCCTACAGCTAGCAGATGCTCATGATCAGGGTGTTGGACAGGCAGCTGGGCAGGCAGCACTTCCATCTCTGCTTCCTAGCAAACCTACATATCAAGCACCACACTAAGGCACTCTAACCAATACTAACGATGCATGTTAACATACCTCCCACACATGAAACCTAGTGTCCACATGCATTAACTCACTCTCACACAATCATAGCATTCCACCTTAAGCATTTAAGTGCACTAGCACATAGACAGAGTGAACAAAAAGGCAATTCCGAAAATTGAGAAAGGGGACTCACAAGGGAAAGAAATGAACTCAAGTGACCAAAAAAAACCATCCTAAAAGCCAATATAAACCATGATGAATCTAACACAACCACATTTGTTCAAAAATCTAAAGTGCTACATGTAAGTACTTTTCACACATTGTTTGACAAAAAAAGAAAGCATGTTTACACACATATCACATACACAAGCCAGCTTGCAATAAGTGAAACTATGCTTACTGAATATTCAGTGTCTCTAAATAAAGGCAAGAAATTCAAAAATAAAAAGCATGATAATAGACAAAGAAATTCCTAGGACTAAAAAATTCCATACTTAATTGAAACATGCCTACTAGCCACTTATGTCCTACTTACTAACAAAGTCGACAAAAGGCCTAGTCTCAGGAGCATATTAAGCAATGCTCCTTCAACAAGGGACATCTTGTGCTACTCTACTTGATTTAAGGCCACAAGAAAAAGTTGAAACTCTAAGGCTTTGGATCCATTCACACCCATGTGAGTCAACAAGTTAAGGAATGTTGAGCTAGAAATGTTAGATGGCTAGCCCATGGGGCATTTTAATGGCAATAGAATAAATAAGTATTATCCACTTGGACACCCTTCCCATGAACTACCCATGCCAAATAATAATAGTTCATCCCATTGGCCATTTTAATGGCAACATAATAAAGACTTACTACTAGCCCAATCTACATATATGTACCCAAACAACTATACATCCTTAGCTACCTCATAAAAATATCCATAATACAAGATGAACTTCACATAACTCAATATACATTTGACTACATCCAAATGAGGATTCTTGAGTACTTGCATAAACTAACTCGTAAGTCCAATGACATAGCTCAAGTCTAGTCTTATGATGGTCATTTAGATCAAACTCCCTACTATCTTGTTGAACATAGTAGGGTCTTCTATCTCATCTCCAACATTGGCATTTAACTTTAAATTTTGCTCCAATGGTAGTGAAAGAGGCTTACATGCTGGGATACCATATGTCATAGCAAACATATCCAAGCCATACTACCTTTGGGATAGCCATATACCATCTTCACATTTGTTCACCTCAATACCAAGAAAGTATCTCAGCTCACCTAGCTCCTTCATCTCAAAATTTTGTTCAAAGGGCCCTTGACATTAGCAACCCCAGTGTCACTGTCACCTATAATAATCAAGTCATCCACATAGACTACTATGACAATCAAACCTGCATCATTCTTCCTCACATAAAGTGAGAAATTTGCATCCAAAAAAAAAAAGCTAATGTTGATAAGGTACTATACAATCCTATCAAACTATGCTCTAGGTGCTTGTTTTAGCCCATAGGGAACTCTTTTTAACCTGCACACTCATATGAGGGATGCTCTACATCCTTATAACCTATTGGCTACTCCATATACACCTCTTCTTGCAATTCACCATGCAAGAAGGAATTCTCCACATCCATTCGGTGTAAACTCCAACCTTTTGCTACTACCAAAGCAACCACATATTTGTCAATTCCCATTCTAGCAACAATTGGGCTAAAACTCTCTCTATAATCTATGCCATTTGTCTGTGCATAGCCTTTTGTACCCAACTTGGACTTATAAATGTTAATAGAGCCATCTGTGTTATGCTTATTTTATAGATCCACTTACAAACCAATAGATTTCTTTCCTTTGGGCAATGATTGTAGATCCTAAGTCATGTTGGCCTCTAATGTAGTCATCTCCTCATCCATTGTTGCATCCCAATAAGCATGACCAATGGCCTCCTCAAAACAAGTGGACTCAACATCGTCGACTACCTTTATCATATAAGCATAGCTGTGAGCTAAACCCTCAAAACCAAATCTTCAAACATAATATCTCACCTTGCTAGGTTCTGTATACCACCTAGATCACTTAGGAGCCTTTACATTACCATGTGCTCTTTCTACACCTAGTGTCCTATTTGAAGTAATACCAGGCTCATCATCCAAGCTCTTTGAGCCATTAGAGTCTCCATCAAGAAATGAATGACTAGTCATGTGGTAGTGTTTCAACATGAAATACCGTTAATAAATGGATTAGCAATTTAAAGTAATGAAATACATTCTATTACAGACTTTGTTTTAGTCTTCATTTGCAAAATATATTCCTTAACTATAGCTCAAGAGCTTCTAGCCTTGCCAAAGCATACAACCAAGATGCCAAACTCTATTGGTGTGATGTGCATATAGGCCATCAATCAAGTGTGGGCTGTCAATATTTAGGACAGCTTGCAAAGTTTTTCAGATCTATAAATGTACTTTAATACCTAAAATTTAGGCTCCTATTCATGTCCAAATACATGAGGTTGAAAATGCCAACCCAACAAGTGAACCATCTACCCAATGTACTTGACTTGTTAGAAATGATGCTACCAAAACAAGTACAACCTCACAATGATCCACTCTAGATTTAATGCTACTAGTTAACTGCTATAAGTGACCACAATCGGTGTGGAATACACTCTTGCAATGATCAAATGAGTGGTGGATTTTTTTCCCAAAAAAGTGCTCAAAATGTGCCAAAAAATCCAAATTTCAAGGGAAAATTCAACTCTGTCGACAGCACCAGAAGGAATTTGGTCGATTTTAAGCGGGCTCCAAAACCATTTTAAAGACTCACCAAGTGACGGTTGCAAAAATTTCATAAAATTTTAGGATGTTAGACGAGACTTCAGGAAATTCCCGGTAGTGGGGGACTTCGAGACAGACATGCATCAATTTTCAGGAGTGACGAATCGGAGGCCAAATGCAAAAATGGGAGTGCCTGAAACCAAGTCTACCAAAAGAAGCCAAGTCTAAAAGGACTTAAGGGGTAAGAGGGGGTGTGACCTTTGGGGCCACCCCCCCCCCTCCCCCCCAATTTTTCACGTGATAGGGGGGCATTTTTTTTCATGGCGATGAGAAAATAAAGATGGGGTGGTAGCAGGCGACTAGTTTTTGTGGAGAGGGGGGGCTAAAAGGCATCTCCCACCTCAATATAACCCCATAAACCAATCATACTAGCAAGATACAGAAGATCTCTACTCTGTATTGTCGCCCTCTGCTCCTCCAATGGCTGCTCGAATGGTCCGCTGTGAATCTACTCTTTCTCTCTCCTCCCTCTCTCTCCTGCAAGGGGCAGTTCCTACGTGTGAAGGGAGATGAAGCCCGGTGATGAATGCTTGTCTGGTGTGGTACCACATGTATGATTAGGGGATGGTCAAATGCTAGGGCAAGGCAATTAATGTTTTCTAGAGATGCCCCATTCTTGGGGTCCTGATGGGTGGATGGGAGGTTTAGAGAAATAAATCCAAGGAAAGTTAATCAAGTAAGTATCTAACCCTTGAAGTACCTTGGAGTGACTAGTGGGAGAGGGGCTAGAGGGATAGACAAGGAGCCATCCAAGTGTAAATACATAAGGGATCTTGGCCATCTTAGCCTTCTACTCATCTGACTACAGATAGTCAACCTGACTAACCTTCACATGAGAATGTAAAGGATAGCCAATAGGCTTAACATCGTGTATATAAAACTACTTAAGAAACTTTTGAATATATTCCTTCTATGACAAGTAGAGAAGACCCTTAGAGCGATCACACATAATGTCCATCCCAATAATATGTGAGGCTTTTCCATGTCCTTCATCTCAAAGCTCTTCTTGAGTGAACCTTTCAAGGCATCTAGCTCATCATGAGCACTCCCACTAATCAGCATATCATCAACATAGGGTTCCAAAATCATAAGGCTGCCATCACATGCCTTCTCCATGTATAAATATGAATCCGTCTCAATGCGAATATATCCCTATGAATGCATGAAAGCATCAAACTTATGGTACCATTCCTTAGGTGCCTACTTAAGGCCATAAAGGCTCTTTCTCAACTTGCATACTAAGTGTTCCCTACCTTCTTCCTCAAAGCCCTTAAGCTGCTATATGTAAATCTCGTCATGCAAGTCCCCATGTAAGAAAGTTGTCTTGACATCCATATGATAAAGGTCCAAGTCTAGCTATGCAACCAAAGCTAGTACCAAGCATACGGTAGTCATCTTGACTACAAGAGAGAAGAATTCATCAAAGTCAACACTATGCTCTTACTTAAAACCCTTAGTAACCAATCTAGCATTATAGGTGGGTTGGGGAATCCCAGGGTACTTCTACCCCTATACATCCACTTCCATGGCAAAGCACACTTTCCACTAGTAGGCAAAGGAACCAAATCCCATGTTTGATTTTTCTATAGGGAGTTGTACTCTGACTACATGGTCCTCTCCCAAGAGTGACTATTACCTCTGCACACGGCCTCATCATAGGTAAGAGGTTGTGAGGCATAAACATCAAAATGAATAGGGGCTAGTAGCTCACCCATACATGCATTGCCAGATTTCTTATGCGAATTGCATGTCTATCTACCATAAAGACAATGATCACAACACTCAAAACACTTATAGTCAAGGGGCGAAAGATACTATAAATGAATAAGCATCTTCATTAATTTTAATGACATGTGCTCAAGGCAACAATGCCATAACGATACATGTGGTACTACAACCACTACCAAAACATGGTCAATAGACCCAAATACAAGTAAGGGATAAAGAGTGCCACACTTGGCACCTCATGCCAGGACAAGTAAGCTTCCATGATGAATCAACAAAAGAGACAATATAACAACCATCATCCAACTATTATTTAAAAGTAGACTTCTAGTCAAAGTTGAAATATGGTATACATCATGTAAAGTAAACATACTACCTAAAGGACATTTCAGGTAGATATCTCCAATACCAACATTATCCAATTCTAAGTCATTAGCGATTTGAGAGATCCTATCATGCTACAATAGGAGTGGAACCACTCTTGATGAGGGATGACATGAAATGAAGCCCCTGACTAACCTAGCCAACATTAAACATAGGTGGATGAGGTATCAATCAATTGCAAAACATCAAGAGAAGAAGTAGTAAGTATGTAGTAATCATCAAAATCAGCCTGCATAACATTAATCTCTTCAATCTTCACATTAGACTTGCTAGGGATAATGTTGCACGACCACCATTCTTTTCTTGAACTTTATCCTTTCCCTTTTCATTATGCTTGTCATCACACATTTTGCGCTATGGAAAAATATGATCTAGCTTCCCAAACTAGTGCACAATGTAGACTTATGATCACGGGACTTAATGCGAGACTATCCACATGATAGAGAATGAGACTTTTGAGAGTCTCTCCCATGGCAGTCATTATCACTCCTACCATTATTGCCTCTAATTGTCAAAGCATGAGAGGTGTGGCAAATATCTATGTTCTTTCAATTAACCTCTTCATTCAAGAGCACACACTCTACATCTTGCAATTTCAGCCCATTAGTAGGCATATTTGCACATATAGCAATACGAAATGTATCCCATGTCTCAAGCACTGTAACCAACAAGAACAAGGGAGGAAGACTGTTCTTAAATTCAATCCCTTGTGAAGATGAGTGGTTGAAAATAGAATGAAACTCATTTTAGGTGGGCAGACATGAAAGTCCCCTCCTTCTACGAAGGTCCATGAGTTGTTTTAGACAATATATCTAAGAGGGAGGGCTCTACTTATCATAAACATTACGAATCTTATCCCATAATTGCCAAGCAGTCTGTCCATCAAAGATAACATTATAGTAGACCTACTTAGAGAGTGAAAAAATGATTGTAGATTTACATAACTCATCCAGTTCAACCTAATCCTCTATATCAATGCATTCAGGCTTGACAC
Source organism: Lygodium microphyllum (assembly GCF_053477565.2). Taxonomy (NCBI): domain Eukaryota; kingdom Viridiplantae; phylum Streptophyta; class Polypodiopsida; order Schizaeales; family Lygodiaceae; genus Lygodium; species Lygodium microphyllum. Next base: position 47,081,687 of record NC_141157.1, read on the forward strand.
CCTCATGTCTCTACACTAGAAGGTACCAAATTTGTGCCTTCTAGTAGCTAAAATTGGTGCTATCCAACTTGTCAAAGTTGAAGATAGCACAATCATTCGACCCACCAGCCATAATGGAGTAAAATTAAAGCACTATCCAAGGCAAATTGGCTTATGTAAATGATAGCAATTCAATTTAAAAGCACAGCCAAGATAGTGTCTAATAGAGAAAAAAATACAAAGAGTAGGGCTATCCACACTAACTACCAAAGAATGACAATCAAGTCAAAGCATCTACCCTCATAAATGATGCATAAACCTTTAATTACAACAAACTAAAATAATCAAAGCAAGAAACCCAAAGCCAAGTGTGAGCAATCAACTAATAAAATCCAAGTCGTAATTGCTAGGTGTATCTTGCAAGAAGTGGGATATGAAAAAACCACTAGCAATCAATGAGCATGCAATCGGTATTGAGAACTATTAAACTCAATGTGTCAAAGAGAGATACATCCAATAGGCATAACTGCCATGTATATAGTAGGTCTCCAACATAGCACAAGAGAACTACTAGATATATAATTGACTAAGCAAGTGTAAAGAAGATTAATACATAGCTAAGTAGGATGAACACATCATTGACCACAACTTGGACCAAATATAGGTGCCGACTATCAAATCAACCCACTAGGCACCAACTACATCCAAATAGCATCTAGATAGCATTTACATAACTCAACCGAGTCCCGTGGTCTCATTGAAGTAAGTTCAACTACATAAACCCATATTTTTGCTCAAATGCAAAGTATCCAAGTAGCACAACAACTCCCACTAGAACAAAACTAAATGCCAAATGAGCAATGCAAGCTTAGAACATCAAGTACATGGCCATTTGAGCATGCAGGATACACTAAGCATAAGTCGGGAGCATAAAACCCAACAAAGTCTTCAACCTCGTAACTACATAAGCCACTAAAGTAACATAGGCATGTAGCCACAACCAAGATGAATGTCACTAAGCTCGAAATCAAAGCACAAAAGCTTTCAATAATTTATTCGGGTGTAAACCATCAATTGTATATATTAATAGACTGAATGAAGCATTTGAAAAACATCCAAGGGCAATAGGCATAAGACTTCATTGTGTAAAATTTTGCTACATGTTATTAATAGACTTAAATGATAGTGAAGTTTGAGCTATTTTGAGCTCAAATCAGTCCCGAAAGCAATCCAAGACATCAACATGGCATCCCCCAAGTATCTGGCATCAATATATAAGCATACAAGCATAAGTACAACAATATAATCTTTGACAAGATAGTGTTTCAAGTATGTTGTAGTAGGTCTGCTATTGATATACAACAATAATGGAGTTTGGGAGCTCCAAAACTCAAGTGTCCAATATCGAGGACGTGTCCAAGAGGTTTCCCAAGTGGTCGGGAGTGTTGGATGCCACACTAGATTGATTAGGAAAGGGAACATTACCAATAGGCAAGCAACACAATTCATGCTACTACTATTGCTATTACTAATGGCTTTAAGGGTAGCTCTTTAAGCTATGGGAAGCTCAATGGGGCCTAGACAATGCTTGGAAAAAGGCTTGATCACCCAAGAGGAAGCAAAGAATCAAATGCATACTTTGAGGAAGAAAGCCATGATTGCCTTAAAAATGCTATTTTAGGTGTTGATACATGCTCAAATAAGCTAAAGAGAAGCTCCTCGAACTCATCTCTAATACCAATTGAATGGAATACTTAGCAAGAGACACAAGATGTGGAAACTCCAACAGTCACTATTTGTGATTAGTCTTCCCAACACTCCCCCTCAACCTCAACTATATCTTTGCAACTCCAAGTAAGCTTCAAAACTTTCAAAGCTTCTCTGCACCTAATGCCTTTGTGAAAATGTCAGCTATCTAATCATGTGTATTGATATATACTAAGTTAATCTCTCCTACATCACAAAGGCGTGCACCTTAATGTCTTTTGTCCTAGCATGGAACATTGGGATTCTAGCTAGCTGCATGTTGCTCATGTTGTCACAGTGAATGACGACAACATGACCATCTCCCTACACATCCAAATCATCTAATAACTTTTATGGCCATACTACCTCACACGCCATCATAGCAGCACCTCTATAGTCAACCTTTGTACTTGATAAAGCAACTATAGGTTGCATTTTGTTGCTCCATGTAAATTTTTCACTACTAAGGGAAAACATGAATATGTTGGTAGATCTTCTATCATAATACCCAAATTTACATTTGTATATCCAAATACCTATACATCCTCACCTACCTCATAAAAAAGTCCGTAATGTAAAGTGGACTTCACATATCTCAATTTGTGTCCAAGTACATCCAAATGAGGCTTTTTAGGCATCTACATAAACTAACAGACAAGGCCAACAACATGACTCTAGCCTTGTGATAGTCATGTAAATCAAACTTCCTACTATTATCTTTAGCATAGTAGGGTCTTCTATCTCATCCCCAATGTTAGCACTCAACTTCACATTGTGCTCTAGTGGCACTGAAAGAGGCTTACATGCTATCATACCATACTTGGATAACATATCCAAGCCATATTGCTTTTGGGATAGCCATATACTATCATCACATCTGATCACCTCAATACCAAGAAAGTACCTTACCTCACCCAAATCCTCCATCTCAAACCTTAGAATATCAAGCTCATATTATTCTCCTGTTAGTATGTATGACCGACATTAGTCTTGTCCAGCTGTATCAGCAAGTGTGGGACATTAAATAAGTTAGTGGTCTTAGACCCAGTGTGAATGGTCCTACGGTCCTTAGTACTATTGTATACACTTACTCTTTGTGTGTGGTTAAGTGAGAATGAATGAATGAAGGAAGAAGATGAGAGCATTCTTGCTCCTCACTTTGTCTTTGCCTCTCATATTATTCTCCTGTTAGTATGTATGACCGACATTAGTCTTATCCAGCTGTATCATCAAGTGTGGGACATTAAATAAGTCCATGGTCTTAGACCGAGTGTGAATGGTTCTACAGACCTTAATACTATTGTATACACTTACTCTTTGTGTGTGGTTAAGTGAGAATGAATGAATGAAGGAAGAAGATGAGAGCATGCTTGCTCCTCACTCTGTCTCTGCCTCTCTCAATCTCAACATGGTATTAGAGCACCCATGACTAGGCTCTGTGGAGTGAAGAATTTGTAAAATATACACGGCGCAGCGAACAGAATCTGAGAAAGAGATAGAGAGTACACAACAGATAAGAGGAGAATCAATAAATTCTTTAACTCCAAACAACTGATACAAAGATGGCTCTGTCCACCCGTGCGCTTCCACTGTGTGAAGCTTAGATGGCGATCTAGACAGAAGATAGGTGAAGAGCTTAAGGCTAGCTGGAACAACAACTCTGACTGGGTGAAAGATGAGTCAGTGATGGCTGCGAAGGGGTTTAGCTTTTATAGCGTGCGAAGGTCGTTAGGTCGGCCTGCTGACCGACCTACCGTATGAGCCTCCACTAGTCGGCCAGGGAATATTCCCTTTACCATCGGGCCGGGGGCGCTGCCCCCGGACCCCCGCCAGGGGGGCCGCTGGCCCCCCTGGGACCCCCTAGCCAGGGGCCGCTTCCGCGGCCCCCGGACCCCACAATAGGGGCCCCTTTTAACTCCCTTACCACGCAACTCAATGCAATGTGCCTCGAGTTGCTACCAGGTTAACCACTCCATCTAACCCAAAGATTAGACCCACAATAGTCACATTTTTGCCATCCGGTCACATAGACCTCATCTGATATACAAGTCAGGACTCAACCAATGTCCGGGCTCACATTTGGCTTCTCCTCATAATGGGGGCCTTACAACTTTGAGCACCATGGATCATTGGTAGCACCTAATGAGGGTGGGGCATTGATCATATCTAACAGAATTCGGGAGTGAAGACATAGGTTCTTGAAGTGAAGAGGGCTGACTGCCCATTGATTGTTATTGTTTGTGCAACAAGGTATGCATTTTGGTCAGATGGAGTTTGTGCTTCATGTTAGTGTTTGAGGCTTCTGTGGGAGCTTTGGGGAGCACCCTTGAGCACATTTGAGAACTCATTATCATCATTACCATCAAAAGTAGCTGCTAAAATCAGATCTACATGTTGCGTGAACTGCGCCTGTTTTCAGGCTGAATACATCTATTGTACTTCATGCTAGTACTTGGTCATACACTGATCTCTAGCTTATAAACAAGCATTGGCAAGGTTGCTAAAGACCTGTGGCATGCTAATGCCTGACTGGGAATGAGATATGAACTGTGAGAGTTGATTGCAGATCTAAAATTTCTCCAAAATTACTGTGTACAATGAATATTCAACAAGTACTTGACAGTAAGTAAAAGATTGAGGCTTCCGGGCATGCTCAAAAGAGTCTGTTGAGCATATACATATTTGTGAAGACATATGCATTGATTGATATGGTTATGGACTGGGAAGTCATTGATAGGCTAAAAATTGTCATTGAATGAGGGCATCAAGCACCATCTCCTACTGAAGTATGCTATGACACAGTTGATCTCTAACAACTATGTGCTATTGGGAATATATATGGGAATGCTTGGGGCATTGAATCGGGCATTGAGCATGATTAAAAAATGAAATCTGAAGTTGAAATTGAATGCATTCACAATGTCTTGGCTGGGTACAAACTGTAATTGCAATGTATGCAACTGGCTATTGAAGACATCTTGTTTATGGGTGCCCATATGGTCATGCAGTGACCTTGACACTTTATAATGGATGTTTGGCATGTTTTTGAGCTATTTTGGAGATAAAAAGGCTTGATCTCACCGAGCATTTGCTGAATGCAATCTATGAGCAGGAAATTTGACACCTATACTCGCTAGTTATGCACTGTTTTGTGCCCGTATGGTTATGTTTGGACTGCTACATGTACTAGCAGCTGTCTATGAAGGTTTGGGACATGTATGACATGTATATGACTCAGTTTTGGCTTTGAATAAGCTGCTGATCACTAACAGTTTTATAGTTTTCAGACTGTATGTATTTATCCTGGCAGTGAGGTTGCAGGAGCTTAAGCTGAAGCAACTCCAAAGCATAAGTCTTGGTCATTATACTTATGAGTTAGACCGCTGGTTGTGGACTATTTTGAGTTGTCATTGGGCTGAAATAACCTGGTTTTTTACTGCAATCAATTGCAAAAAACTGTCATAAACAGTTGAGGATTGAACTTGGTCAGTCGTACTTGTTAGCTTGCAGGAAGTTAGGCAGTGACTAAATAGTGCCTGGTACAACATGGCTAATGCAGAGAGGATAGACAACATAACCGAGATAGTGGGGAAAAAGATTGACAGTAACAATTATGTCATATGGAAGTTTTGTATGGAGAACTTCTTAATAGGGAAAGGCTATTGGGAGTTGGTGACTGGAGCGGAAGCTGAACCTGAGCTCCTAGATCGACCTATGGCTGATTAGAGACAATTACATCAAGCTTGGATAGAAAGAGCTCGTAGAGTCTTGCACTGGCTCTCTTTATGTATCTCAGATGCATGGTAATGCAGATAATGAACTCTAGCTCTCCTAAGGATGCATGGGACATTTTGGTCAAGTATTATGGCACAACCACAAGTGCCAGGAAGATATAGTTGAAGTAGAAGTTCAACAACATGGATAGGAAGAGCAGATCTATATAGGATTATGTCACAGAGAAGTAATGGATGCAAGTTGGTAGCTCACGGTCACAGGAATGGCAAAATGTTTACTCTTGATGCTACTTTACCAGAGCTGAATTCAGCCATGTTTGCCTATGGTTCTGGCACTATCAGAGACTTGGAAATTTGGCACAAGAGAGTGGGGCCTGTTAATTTGCAAAGGCTGCAAATTATACAAAAAAAAAAGCTTGTTATAGGTTTACCCAAGTTCCAATATTCAGATATTGGTCATGTATGTGATGCTTGCTAGTTTGGTAAGCAATCAAGGTTGCCATTTGTCAGGCATGTAAGGCAAAGTACACGTCCATTGCAGTTAGTGCACTCTGATGTTTGGGGGCCAGCCCATAATGCATCCATGGGAGGCTCGAAGTATTATGTTACATTCATTGATGATTACAGTCGTTATACTTGGGTTTACATTCTGAAGACAAAGGATGAGGTGTTTGCTGTTTTTCAGCAGTTTAAAAAGAAAGTTGAAAAGGAATTTGACTGTTAGATCTCTTGCTTGAGATCAGATAGTGGTGGGGAGTATGTATCAAATGAGTTTGACAACTTTCTGGCTGAAAATGGCATATGTAGGCAGCTTACCTGCAGCTACACTCCTCAACAGAATGTCAAGATTGTGGGAGAGAAGGAAGGAGTCTCGCTTGAAGCTTTCTTGCTTGCACAATGGGGGAAGACACACAAGGGTGGAGGCTGAAAACAGTTTTCCTCTTCTTAGTTGTGTAAGCCAAAAGAACTCTAGTACAAAGAAATAGAAGAACCCTCTATATGGGTCTCAAACCAAACTCAACTAACTAAGGTGGCATACTAACTGAGCCACGAACTAGAGTAGATAAGGATAGCTATCATGTGGCTATTATTCATGGGCGGTGTACCAACCGCATCTGCAACTGACAAGTCGGTGACATAAATACACAATGGTCACCCTGGCGTATCACGAGTGGAGCTCGATATCTCAACACTCCCCCTCGAGCTCAATCCCAATTCCTGCACACCAAGCAGGTCTCTGAACTTGCGCAGCTTCTCTGCGCCCAATGCCTTCGTGAATATGTCAGCTACCTGATCCTCTGTGCTGACATAAACTAGATCAATAAGACCTAGTAAAACCCTCTCTCGCACATAGTGATAATGCACCTCAATGTGCTTTGTTCTAGCATGATAGACTGGGTTATTTGCCAAGTGTATACTACTTATGTTGTCACAATAAATGACAACTGGCCCATCTGTAGACTGATGCATATCATAAAGTAGCTTATGCAACCAAGCTACCTCACATGCAGCCATTGCTGCACCCCTGTACTCAGCCTCTGTGCTCGACAAGGCAACTGTAGGCTGTTTCTTGCTGTTCCAAGTGACTGCAGCACTCCCAAAAGAGAATACATATCCACTGGTAGATCGTCTATCAGAAATACTACCAGCCCAATCAGCATCAGTGTATCCATGCAACTGTATCTGAACCCCAGTCTCATAAAATAGTCCATACTGCAATGTGGACTTCACATACCTAAGTATGCGTCTAGCCGCATCCAAATGTGGTTTCCTTGGAGCCTGCATAAACTGACTTACCAATCCAACAGCATAGCTCAAATCTGGCCTGGTAATAGTCATATAAATCAAACTTCCTACTATGCGTCTGTACATAGTAGGGTCTTCTAGAAGCTCACCTGCATCTGTGCTCAGCTTCACATTTTGCTCCAAAGGAACTGAAATAGGCTTACAGCCTGTCATCCCATATTTGGACAGCATGTCCAATCCATACTGCCTCTGCAAGAGCTGTATCCCACTTGGTGATCTAATCACCTCAATGCCCAAGAAATAATGCAGCTCTCCCAAATCCTTCATCTCAAACTTCTGCTTCAATAGCATTTTCACATGAAGGATATCTTCATCACTGTCACCTGTCATAATCAAATCATCAACATAAATGACAAGTAGCATAATACCTTTCTCTGTTTTTCTCACATAAAGTGAGAAATCTGCCTTGGAAATCTGAAAGCCAATAGTGACAAGATACTGTCCTATCTTGTCAGACCATGCTCTAGGTGCTTGCTTCAAGCCATACAAGGCTTTCTTCAACCTGCAAACAAACTCAGGATGAACAGCATGCACATAACCTGGTGGCTGCTCCATATAGACCTCTTCTTGCAAATCACCATGCAAGAAGGCATTCTTTACATCCATCTGATGTAAAGACCATCCCTTTGATGCAGCCATAGCAATGACTGCTCTTACGGTTGCCATCCTTGCAACCGGACTAAATGTTTCTTCATAGTCAATGCCATATGTTTGTGCATACCCCTTGACTACTAATCTTGCCTTGTATCTGTTCACAGAACCATCTGCATTGTGCTTCACCTTATAAACCCACTTACAGCCAATTGCATTCTTACCTTTAGGCAAAGGTACTAACTCCCATGTAGCATTTGCTTCCAATGCATCCATTTCTTCATCCATGGCTTTCTCCCATTTTTCTTTTCCCATGGCTTGCTCAAAAGAAGTGGGTTCTGGTTCCTGTATCACCTTCACCATATATGCATAGTGAGTGGCTGTAAATCCATCATATTTCAGCCTATCCACAGGATACCTAGTTCTCGTAGACCTGCGCAAAGTAGGTTCACTCCCAGGTGCTCTCAAAACATCCCTAGTCTTCCTTACTCCAGGTGTAACAATAGAAGGAATACCCAACTCATCATCAATGCTGTGTTCTGAGCCACTGGATTCACCATCCACATAAGAGTGACCTGCATTCACATCAAACATGGGCTGATCAACCTTCTCTTTTCCTTTTCGTGATACCTGCATACCACTATCTGCATTACTTTGAGAAGATTCTCTTGATCTCAATCTGCCTGTCCATGGCGAAGAATGTGAACCAATACTAGAGGACGCTCCAGGTCCACTAATATTTTGTGACTGCTGCTGTGAATTTTGTGCAGCATTACCATTTTGTGCATCTACATCATCAATCACATTTACTGGTTTATACCAGCTACTCATCTCATCAAAAACAACATCTCTGCTCACTGTAAACTTACGAGTAGAAGGGTTATAGCATCTATACCCTTTTTGCTGCAGAGAGTAACCAATAAAGATGCACTTCTCAGCTTTTGGATCCAACTTGGATCTCAACTCATCTGGCACATGTACATAGGCAATGCAACCAAAAATTTTCAAATGAGAAATATCTGGTTTCCTACCAGTATACCTCTCCTCTGGAGTCATCCCATGTATTGCTGCAGTGGGAGTCCTGTTCATTATATAGACTGCTGTAGCAACTGCTTCAGCCCAATAAAAATCTGGCAAGTCTTTTTCATTGAGCATGGCACGAGATACCTCTCCAATATGCCTGTTTTTCCTTTCTGCAATTCCATTTTGTTGTGGGGTATAACTGCATGAATATTGTTGCTTTATGCCATGCTCCTGCAAGAACTTTGCAAACTCATTTGAGAGGTACTCTCCCCCTCCATCTGACCTTAGGCATTTTATTTGCAGACCTGTTTCTTTTTCAGCCATAGCTTTAAGGGTTTTGAAATGCCCAAACACTTCACTTTTCTTTTTCATAAAATACACCCAAACTTTTCTGCTATAGTCATCAATAAACGTGACAAAATAATGACAGCCTCCAAGAGATGCAGCTTTCGTAGTCCACACATCAGAGTGGATTAATTCCAATGGCTTCTTACTCTCTTGAACATGTCTAGGAAATGGTTTCCTTGCCTGTTTTCCAAACTGACAGGCTTCACATACCTTATGCATTTCTGCAACCTTGAATTTTGGCAAACCTGCAACAATATTTTGGGCCTGCATTGATTTAAGTTGCTGTACATTAACATGACCAATGCGTTTATGCCAGATATCAATATCTGCAACTACACCGGTCCCATGTGCAAACATTGCTGCACTCAATTCAGACATGTCTGCATCCAGTGTAAACATTCTGCCCTTCTTCTTTCCTTTTGCTATCAAGCGACCTTTATTTTTCATATCCTCAACAAAGCATCCATGAGGATTAAATCTGACCTGCAAGCCCTGCTCAACCATTTGACCGACAGAAACCAGATTCTTGGTGATATTCGGGACATGAAATACATCGGACAAGTATTTCTTTTTTTCATCCTGCATAGACAATGGAATTTTTCCAATCTGCACAATAGGATGTGCAGTATCATCACCAGTCTCCACAAATCCTGGTTTTTCCATTTCCCTTGCATCCTCCATCCATTCTGCATGACCTGTCATGTGGTTTGATGCACCTGAGTCAACATACCATACATCATTTCTTTCTTTTGCACTTGTCACAGAATTGTTCATGTGCTGCACCATGAACAAATGCTCATTTCTGTCATCACCCTGTCTGCTAGAAGATGCATAATTCCCTTGTTGCAGTTTTCCATTCATGATGTCATTCTGCTTTTTATAGCAGTCTTTAGCCATATGACCCATTTTACCACAATAGTAGCATTCAACATTACTGTTTGCATTTTGGCCTCTTTGCCATCCACCACGACCTCTTTGGCTCCCCCTGCCTCTAGAGTTACCACGTCCTCCTCCATAGGACTGGTTTTCTTGAGTTTGCTGCATACTCTGATTTCTACCACGGCCTCCAAATCGGCCTCCTCTACCTCTGCCTCTACCTCTTCCAGCATTTGAGTAGAAGACAGCTTCTTTTGAAGTTCCTCCTGAAGAAGATGCACCACCATTTCTCTGCTCCTCAGAAATTAGAAGAGCAATCAACTCCTCAAAATCAGGAAATCTTTCACGAACTGAAATGGATGTCCGAAACTGTGCATAATCCTTTCCTAGACCATTCAAGGTCACGGAAACTAAATCATCATCTTCCACTGGCGACCCAATGGAAGCAAGTGCATCTGCAATCTTCTTCACCTTCATGTGGTAGTCGTTGATGCTCATACTTTCTCTCTGCACATTATGCAACTCTTGCTTGAGCTGCATTTTCCTGGCTTGCGTATTTGTGCTATACATTTTTGACAAAGTATCCCATGCCTCCTTTGGCGTACTTGCATCCTGAATATGCACAATCATAGAGTCCGAAATACTGATAGACAGCCAGTACATAACTTTCCTGGCTCTCTCATGCCATGCTTTGAATGCCTGCATTTGCTGTTGATTGGGAACATCAGGAAGAATTGGTTCTTCTTCATTTCCTGCAACAAATTCCCAATATCCTTTTCCCATAAGGAAATTCGTCATTCTAAACTTCCATGCTTGGAAGTTGTTCTTGTCAAGTTTTTCAGTGACAATCTGGGAAAGAGAATCAGATGCCATTACAGAAGACTGCAAAAAATTCTGTCACTGCAAAAACCACAGCTTCACCCTCACAAGGGAAAAACTGTAAAACTGGCGAAAGTGGTATTTGACCACACAGTCACTTCCTAGTGACGATTTTGCATAAACAGGAACCAAGGATGATTCTGTAACCCAATGTCTTTGCACACAAGCATACGATGCAATTTCTGTGGTAACTTTTCACCAACCTGTAGAGCAGTGGTTGCAAAGCATAAAACAGGGCTTTCTTCTGAGTGCGTGCAGAAAACTTCCGCCTCCAAAACAGGCCCCGAAATGGCCTCAAATCAAAAAAACAGGGTCGCCAAGGGCTAAAGCCCTGTCCCGCAGTATATACTACCCTCTTGCTTCACCACGAAGGGCGTCTCAACCTGAGACAATGCACTCCTGCAATTTTCGGTTGTGCTGCCTGCACAGATCTGCTCCCAAAACAGAAAATGAAAGCAACACTGCTCCTCTTACCAGAACACCGCGAGCTTGGCTTGCTTTCTTGAGCTCCTTACCACGAACAAGGCTCTGATACCATGTCAAGATTGTGGGAGAGAAGGAAGGAGTCTCGCTTGAAGCTTTCTTGCTTGCACAATGGGGGAAGACACACAAGGGTGGAGGCTGAAAACAGTTTTCCTCTTCTTAGTTGTGTAAGCCAAAAGAACTCTAGTACAAAGAAATAGAAGAACCCTCTATATGGGTCTCAAACCAAACTCAACTAACTAAGGTGGCATACTAACTGAGCCACGAACTAGAGTAGATAAGGATAGCTATCATGTGGCTATTATTCATGGGCGGTGTACCAACCGCATCTGCAACTGACAAGTCGGTGACATAAATACACAATGGTCACCCTGGCGTATCACGAGTGGAGCTCGATATCTCAACACAGAATGGGGTAGCTGAAAGAAAGAAGAGGGTCTTGATGGAAGCTGCTTGTGCCATGATGAATGAGAAGAAGATGCCACTCTATTATTGGGCTGAGGCAGTTATGATAGCCATGTATATCTTGAATCAGACTCCTACTATGCAGGTATTCATGAGATGACACCGTTTGAGAAGCTGTATGGCTATAGACCAGATGTAAGTCACATGAAAGTCTTTGGCTGTCTTGCTTATGTGCATATTCCAGATGAAAAAAGGAAGAAGTTGGATCCAAAAGTGCATAAGTGTGTTTTCATTGGATATTCACAGGAGAAGAAGGCATACAAATGCTATGATTCCTCTACCAGGGAGACCTTGGTGAGCAGGGATGTTATTTTTGATGAGATGGGTTCTTGGCATGTATCACTGGCTACAGTGCCATCAGATATGCCTTCTACTCATGTATCCACAGTTGATATGCAGTAGAGCACTGATATGACAGGACCTAGTAGTCAGACAGTATCTCCATGGACAGGGAGATTGAGGAGCTCACTGTCCACTGACACCAGTATGTCAGTGAGGGGGAGATATGATGTCGCGGATAAAGGAAAAGAGAAAGTTACTAAGGATGTATCTAGGATGATGACACCTGGTAGAATGAATTTTGGATATGAGTCTACTGACACTTTAGACAGTGAACTTGGTATTCCGACTGTCTATATCCCTGGTGCAAGGCAGAGCAGGTACATTCCGCCTCATGAGAGAGGGGAATTGAGCAGTGCACCACAACTTAGATGCTCACAGAGAGTCAGATATCCTGTTGACAGGTTGACATATAGTGGCTACACTACAAAGCATTATGCTTACATGACAAAAGTGATGGAGATCAAAGAACCAGGTACATATGTTGAAGCAATGGAAAATGAGAACTGGTGTGCAGCCATGGATGAAGAAATGAATGCCTTGGCTAGAAATAAGACATGGGATCTTGTGCCACTACCTGAAAGAAAAAAAACCATTGGCTGCAAATGGGTCTACAAAATCAAATGCAAGTCAGATGGTAGTGTGGAAAGGTACAAAACCAGGCTGGTTGCTAAGGGGTATGCCCAACAGTATGGACTTGATTATGAGGAAACATTTGGCCCTGTTGCCAAGATGGCAACCATACGCACTATGATTGCCTTGGCTGCTGCTAGAGGATGGAAATTATAGCAAATGGACATTAAGAATGAATTTCTTAATGGTGACTTAGTAGAGGATGTCTATATGGTTCAGCCAGAAGGGTATGTTCACCCTGATTTTCAGCATTATGTATGCAAGCTGAAAAAGGCACTGTATGGGCTGAAGCAAGCTCCGAGAGCTTGGCATGCTAGGACCAGTAACTACTTGTAGAGGTTGGGATTTACTGTTGGTAGGGCTGATCATAGCCTATTTACAAAGAAGATTGACAGTGGCTTGGTAGTGCTGGTCATATATGTTGATGATTTGATAATCACTGGTGATGATGACTTGGGCATACTGCATGTAATGAGGATGTTGAAATCTGAATTTGACATGAAAGATCTAGGTGAATTGAAGTACTTTTTGGGTATTGAGGTAATCAAGGCTGAAAATGGTTTATGGCTGATGCAGAAACATTATGCCATGGAAATGCTGAAGAAGTATGGCATGGTTGAATGCAAACCATTGGATACACCCCTTGATCATAATGTCAAGCTGGACATTAGCAGTGGAGTTGAAATTCAGGATGTGACTATGTACAGGCAGATGGTTGGAAGTCTTATCTACTTGACCATCACTAGGCCAGATTTGAGTTATGCAGTTGGGCTCATAAGTCAGTTTATGCAAAAGCCCAGGAAGCCACATTTGGATGCTGTTAGGCGGATTATGAGATATGTTAAGTCCATTGTAGATTATGGGTTGTTCTATATGAGAGATAAGCCCTTGAAACTAGTTGGATACACAGATGTGGATTGGGTAGGATGCTCATATGATTGCAGATCTACGAGTGGTTATGCTTTTGGTCTTGGAAGTGGCATGATCAGCTTGAGCAGCAAGAAGCAACCAATGGTTGCATTGTCTAGTACTAAGGCAAAGTACAGGGGTGCTACATTGGCAGCATGTGAGATTTCATGACTGCTCAAGCTTATGGCTGATTTGGATATTCAAGTGGATGCTCCAGTGACCTTATTATGTGACAATCTTAGTAGTGTATTGCTGGCAACGAATCCAGTATACCATGCCAGGACAAAACACATAGAGGTACACTACCATTTTATTAGAGAGATGGTTCTTGGAGGGAGAGTAGATCGTATGCATGTGAAGACTGATGAACAGGTTGTTGATATCTTTACCAAGTCTTTGGGTAAGGATAAGTTTAGTAGTTTTAGACAGCTACTTGGAGTTCATCAGATGATTTGAGCTTGAGGGGGAGTGTTAGAATATCAAGCTCATATTATTCTCGTGTTAGTATGTATGACCGACATTAGTCTTGTCCAGCTGTATCAGCAAGTGTGGGACATTAAATAAGTCGGTGGTCTTAGACCCAGGGTAAATGGTCCTACAGACCTTAGTACTATTGTATACACTTACTCTTTGTGTGTGGTTAAGTGAGAATGAATGAATGACGGAAGAAGATGAGAGCATGCTTGCTCCTCACTCCGTCTCTGCCTCTCTCAATCTCAACAAATGTCCCTTGTAATAATCAAGACATCCATATAGATTACTATGATGACCAAGTCTGCATCTCATTTTCTCACATAAAGTGAGTGGGTAGCATCAAAAACATAAAAGCCAATGTTGACAAGATACTCTTTGATCTTATCAGACCATGCTTCAAGTGCTTGCTTCAACCCATAGAGTGCTCTAAATTCTCATAACCTGTTGGTTGTTCCATAAACACCTCTTCTTGCAATTTGCCATGCAATAAGCCATTCTTGACATCCATTTGCTACAACTTCCAACCTTTGGTTGTTGCCAAAGCAATCACACATCTAATAGTTGTCATCCTAGCAACTAGGATAAATGTCTCTTCATAATCTATGCCATATGTTTGAGCATAGCCTTCTGCAACCAGCCTAGTCTTATACCTACTAACCGAACCATTTGCATTATGCTTGATTTTTTTAACACACTTACAGCCAATAGCTTTCTTGCCCTTAGGGAGCAAGGGTACCAAATCCCAAGTCATATTGGCTTCTAATGCAACCATGTCCTCATCCATTGTTGCATCCCAACTATCCTCAAAACAAGTGGGCTCAACATCCTCAAATACCTTTACCATATAAGCATAATGGTCAGATGCATAACCTTCAAAACCAAATCTTTTAATAGGGTTACCATATAAACATGGAGGAAGAAGAAGAAACCAACAATAAAATATCAAGCTCATCATCCAAACTCTCTGAACCACTAGAATCTCCATCAAATCCCAATGAATAGTAGATACACCATTACTATCCAACACTTTCTTTTTTCTTTTATCTTTATCTATAACACTTGTAGATCCACATAAAGATGTGGGGCTACTCATTCGTCTCCCAGACCAAGGGCTAACTGTAGATGTAGTACTAGATGATATTTTTGGTCCACTAAGGTGGCTTTCTGATTCTTGCTTTTCTTTGTGCACATAACTATCATGATCATGATCATCATTTAATACATCTTGCATGTGAAGTTTTTGCATTCTTGATATGCATCGACATAGTATTATCACAATGACTATTGAAAATAGCCAATACATCACCTTTTTATCATTTTCATTCCATTCTTTTCACGCCTTTAATTCATTTGTAGTCTCACACGATTACTGAACTATGGGTTCTTTTTTTCACTTGAAATAAATTCATAAATGACCTTTCCAATAAGAAAATTCATCACATGGAACTTTGGTGATTTTCTTGCATATAAAACTTATGTTTACTTCCTAATAAAGACTTAGAAACTTATAGATTTGAAATCTATAATATGTGCACCCACTTTCGGTTGACATAACCGAAATTGCAATATGCTTTAAAATTGTTGTCCACAACCTTGTATGTTTAAAACGGGGCTTGAAACGGCCTCAGTTGGTCAAAAAACCTAGGGAAAATCCTTAAATGGCTTATCTATAAAATATACAGTGCTATGCTTGCACACAAAATCTCACAACAATCTAAGATTTTCACTCTGCCATGCTTTCGGTGCCTCCAGATACACTATCCAAGAGAAAGAGTGGAAGAATGGGAGAGCTTCTTACCCATTGCTTGCTTTCTTGAATCCTTGCTTCTTCTCCTTCACTTCAATTCAAAACTAGCCTCTCTCAGTGATGTTGCTTTGATATCATGTGAAGAATTGTGTGGTAGGGGGACTTTCTTGAGCTGTTGTGCCAAACGCACACCATACATTCAAAAGGAAGCTCACTTAAGAACAAAAGAAGAGAGATGGAGGGAAAAATATTTTATTGTTGGTTTCTTCTTCTTCCTTCATACACAATATAATGTACACAAAGTATAGATAAGATACAACATAAATAAAAGTGGCCTATTAAGTCAAACAATGAATAATTGACTATAGTGATTGACTGGCACTATAACTATGCCAACTATAGGTAAGTGCAACAAGCTAAATATAATAAGTGATAAGTTTGTGGCCATGTGAGGATCATAATGGCCACCAATGTGCTAAGTGTAGACGTGCAGACCCATTTAGCCAAGTGATCCATCATCAATATCGGCATGTGTTGAGCTTGCCATCTTAACAAATTTCATGGGAAGAAATAATGCCAAATCCATGCTTGTATAATATGGATGAAATAACCTCTTTGAATAGAAATAATGGCATAAGATTGCATATAATGATAACACATCTTATTTTATAAGTGTTTTATCTTCAAGCAGTGCTCATAAGTTTCAAATTGTCTCAAATAGCCCTAACATGTTCTTCTTTTTTGCAACATATTTCTTTAAGGCATTGTCATGGGAATTTGGGTCTAAGATTTGATAGTGGATGATTACCTATACCTTCTAGTTTTTTGGGCATTGCCTACAAGATATGAGGAGAGATGCTTATGGGAGACTTACACAGTACGTCGACTTATTTTACAAGAAGACTTAAGTGTTGGAAAGTTGACTTTGTGGCTAGCTCAAAAGAAGAACTTGCTAAGCTTGGTGTTAACCCCAACACGAAGAAAGCAAAAAGAAGTGGAAAAGACGCAGGGCAAAGGCGGAAAAGGGTAGCCCGACTGAAGAAAGAAAAGGAGAAAAGGCCAAAAGCGCAAGGGCAACCTTAAAAGCCCAAGGCAAAGGCAAAAAAGGAAAGGCGCGTTTTAAAATAAAAAGGCACACCCTGAAATCTTGTAAAAGAGCGCCGGCGGGCTCTCACCCGTGCAATTTGTAAATGTAGATGGGCGGTGGAAAGGAAGCTAGGAAGATAGAAGGACAATGGAAAAAAGGGCCTAGGCTATGGCCAGCCATGTAAAAAGGGGATGAACGCCCAAAAGGGATTGAGGGTTTTGTATATAAAGTTGAAAAGTGAATGAGAAGCTCATTCTTGTGTGTGGCCAAAAGTAGCTCTCCTCCTCTTCTTCTTCTTCTTCTTCTTGCTTGCTTGAGCTTGTGCTTGAGAGAGGGAGTGTGAGAGTGTGAGGGAGTGAGAGTGTGAGGGTGAGGGACCGAGGATGAGAAGCTCTCCATCTTCTCCTCTCTTCTTCTCTTGTCTTGTCTTGTCTTGTCTTGCTCGCGGCAATGGAGCTTGGAGCATGGAGCGGGAGGATTGAGCTTGCTTGAAGCTTGCACTTGGATCATGGAGCTACCGAAGTGCGCGGGAGAGGAGTAACTCGAACGGCACAGAGGTAAGCTCACTACACCCGTAGATATGGATGGCGCGTCAGTTATGTGAGAGGCAGCCATTAGTGCTCGGCTTGGAACGCTTGAAACAATAAGCGATCCGTGGGTCTTGGCAGTTGAGTGATAGCTCCCACATTTTGGTTCCATTGTTGGGACCAACGGATTCAAGCCTTGAGCGCTTGCGTGCTTCGAATCGAGCATTGGAGTAGGGTTTTCCCCGAACCGGTGCTTGAGGTAGATAGGTAGGAAGCGAGGGGGTTGAAGATGGTATTCGATCTCCTTGGCAAGTAGGTGTTTTGCTTTCTTGAGATTTATGTTGTGGAATGAAGTATTGTAGGTATTTACTTTGTGATTGGATGCATTAGGATAGGAAAAAACAAAGAAAAAGAAACAAACAGTAGGGTTCTCTGTTGCTGTATAACATGCTAAAAAGGGAAATAGGGGCACAGATCCTTGGAGTGCCGTTCGATTCGAGAACCTCAGTGGTTCCAGGCATGTCTGGCATTCCCTTGTAGTGTTCTGCACCTATTTGGAAGGCGCTGGACGATTCGGTGTAGTAGATGTTAGCCTAGAGGCATCGCGTGCAACTCGCGGGCCGTCGTCCGCGCCGTCGGACCAGGCCGTCCGAGTCCCAGAATCGGACGGCCGATTTTGAGAATTGGACGTTCGAACAATCATCGAATCGGACCAACCCGTTCGATCTTGGAAATCGGACCACTCAGACCAACCCCGTCCGATCGGACCAACCCGTCCGGCTCAGACCACTCGGACGCAGACGCTCAGACAACCGTCCGATTGGACCAACCCATCAGATTCGGACCACTCGGACCAGCCCGTCCGATTTTGGAAATCGGACCACCCAGAATCGGACCAATCAAAATCGGACCAGTCAGAATCAGACCAGTCAGAATCGGACCAATCCAGAATCGGACCACCCTATCTGATCCGATTCTCAGAATCGGACGTGAGCAAAATCCGACCATTAGGCCGATCGGACCAACCCAAAATCGGGCATCCGATTCTGATAATCAGACTCCTGAAAATCGGATATCTGAGAATCGGACAGAAAACTGTCAAAATCGGACAGGTATCTAGAACATAAATTTTGACACATCTAAACCCAGGGATTGACCCCAAAGGCTACGTAGAGCTAAAGGCACATCACAGATCCTCACTAGGCTAGAATTTAGAGCACATAGTTCAAAATTTGTCTATAAACGGTCCTCCAAATTGCATATGGCATCTACCGTAATGGCCCTGCGGGCCGGGGGGGACCTGTCCCGAGTAGGTTGGAGAGAAAACGCACGCTGTGATAGGTCTTCCAAATTGGACCATAGTGAAGTAATGGCTCTACACGAGCATGGATTCTCACTTGCAAAAGAGCAGCCAAAAGCCCATACCCGAACAGAGAGAAACAGAGACCCTAGAACATCAATGGGCCAATCTAGCCATCAAGGGCAAAAAGGCCACATCACTAGAACACAAAGACATTGTGTTCATACCATGTCTAGTCAGGGCGAAATGCAACATCAGCAAGCTGCGAATGCCAAGATGACTAGACATGACACTCTTGACGAGAGATGTACCTTGAATAGCACTGCACTGACGATCCAAGTCAGCAGTGGAGAATCCACATCTGGTCGTGCAGTCGAGGACTCTAGGGCATCTGTCTGAAGGCTTAAATTTACAAGAAGCCAGGACCCGGAAGATGAAGACATAGTACCACCTGCTTATCTTAGGGTCAAACTCACCGCAAAAAGAGAGCATACTATCGATGCTCTGATTGATGAAGGAGCAGATTTTAACATCTTGACCTATGAATCATGGACCCTACTAGGCCAACTAGAGCTCACACCGACTAGTGCAACTCTTAGCCCTTATGGGGGACACCCACAAGCACTCATAGGGAAGTGCAAAATCCTTGCGACAATTGAAATGGAAAGCTTGCCTATCCTATTTCATGTTCCTCCAAAAAGTGCCAGCTGCAGGATAGAAACCCTCCTAGGAAGACCCTTCAAAAGGGCGACCAAATGTGAGGCTGACTATGTGGCACAGAGGATACACTTGACACTACCGGGTGTGAGGATTGTCACCACCTTTAGCAAGGGTGACCTCATTGAACCTCAAGGGAAAGGCAAGGAAGGTGATGACATAACAGTCAAGCCTACAAACGAGGGCAAGGACTTATTGGAAGAGTTGATACAAGCACAGGTCGAACAACGAGAACCAGTGAGTGAGGCCACGCCGGAAACAAGAAGGTCAAGAGACAAGGCCAAGGACAGGGTTTGGACTCACAAAAATCGTAGAAGACCACGAAAGAAGCCCAAGCCTTATAAGCGAAGGCATCGATGGAGAGCTAGCACAACGTCGTGATGGATATCCAAAGCGTTGCTTCGTGCTCAAGGGTATTATGCAGGCAACCAATGGATTTGGGTACCAAAACCCCTTGCTAAACCACCTCTATCAGCTGAAGGCCAGAGTGCATCAAAAGCATGGCACACGAGGAAATCTAAGAGAAACTCTAGGTCTCAAGGCAAGGAACCAGACATGATTGTTCGAAGGAAAGAGCCCCAGCCTAGCATGCTAAATAGACAGATGTCATACGTAGCCATTGAGCAGGCACAAAAATCATTAGTGCCCAAGGAGCCTTTGATTTCCCAAGGGGAGAACAAGCATCATAGGCACAACATTGCTCAAAGCAAGGCTGATCGCTCAACAAAGCAAATGGCACAATCGTCTAATAGCCTTGAGCAAATCATTCAGCGAGTGCCAAGTCCACCTAAGAGTCCTAGATCTCCTACATCCTCTTTTTCCAAACGGACACAGGAAGCACAACAGTGGTTGTCAAGGGAAACAGCTCAATTCCAACCTCTATCTCCATCCAAGCTTCAAAATGTCCAAGAGGTGGGACATGGCTCCATCTGTAGCTCTCAACCCAAGGATGTGCATGAGCAACCTAATGTGACTAGATCAACTCATGCTCGATCTACACAGATGAGTGCTCAAAGGACAACAAAAGACACAACCACTTCTGATCACCCTAGGGACTTGACACCGCAATCCACCAAGGTTAGCCAGCCCACTAAACTAGCTGCTACTATTTCCAATCAGGGACCATAGCAGTCACAGCCCTTGGCTGCGATGATGCCCCTTGTGGAACGTGTCCTTAGTAGCTTACCTGTGGAGGAGGTGTCGCAACCAAATCCCTCGACAACTCTAGCACTTCCAAAGTGCCTAAAGCCTAGGACGGAGGAGTTAAATGCAAGGGAGTTGGTTGAAAAGCTAGACTCTCCGAAAAGAGCGGCAGTTGTGCCCTCACAACCGGGCAAGGCTATTCAGCAAACCATGGCTATGTCCCATAAGGACACACTAGAGAAGGGAAATGCTGAGGCCCGACCAAGCACATCAACGGTCGATATAACCCAAGGTCCTGAGTCGTTGAGAGAGGCACCTTCATTGACCAAGAAAAAGAGGAGAAAGCAGAGAAAACAACAACAGATGCAGGTGGTTGTGGATCCCAAAAGCATTGAGACGAAGGGAGCAGGAGAGCTGATGAATAGAGCATCGAGTCCATCCACCAATGAACACATTGATGCCTCTCCTAATAGCGGTGAAACCTCAGACACCTCTATGTGGTCTGACAAACCAAAGCAACAGTTGCCATCAACAGTTGCTTGCAACACTCTATCCACTGACAATAGAACTCACATTGATCAATCAAGAGTGGATACAACGTTGTCACAACAGGGTGATAAATCTATACTAGTCACATCCGAGAAGAACCATGACAAAATAGCAACAAAACCTCAAGAGAAATGTGAGAACCCCAAGAACATAAGAAATCCTAGCGTTGACCAATCTTGCTCATCTAGGCCTGAGCCCCCAGCCATGCTAAAGCCTAAGGAAACTCTTAGAACTTTTCATGAGATAGCAACCGAGCAAGCCCTCGTTGAACATAGAAGTGTCGCAGAATGCTTAACTGATTTGGAGGCTAAGCTCAAAGTGGTTGCGCGTGTCTACATCCTTCCGGACATGGGCACGATCCCCAAGGAGTAGCTTGGAGATTACTTGACCTTTCCTCTATCATGGGAAGAACAAGAACATCTTAACGGGCACTACAATAGGCTCCTGCATGAACAGATGCAACTCATCCCTGACGAGGAGGCTGATGAACTACGCTTAATTGTCACGTTCAATGAAGGGCTCTGCCAAACCGAATCTCATAGACATAGAGCTACTAAAGCAATTGTCAGCAGGCCAGAGTCAATTTGAACAGCGTTGGTGTGAAAGCCGCGTTGTAATGGCCGAGTTAGGGGCTCAGATCATGACAGTCTCTGAAGAGCGATTGGCCAAATGGCGGTCTCAAAGAGACCCAACCTACGTGCCACCAACTTCCCTTCGAGTGCTCACTGACATTCGGGGTACGGACTTAGCTGGGACTAGGCTACAGGGCCCTTTGATTGATAAGGTTCTCACTAAGGAGGAGTTACATATTGCCAGTAGACTCGGTCAAGGTTCCATGCTACTCGACATGGCAAAATATCTATCAGTATTAAGTCAGCTGCCATGAATACTAGATGCGTGTGCCACACTCCGGTACAACCCCGAGTTCTACACTTGGTTCTTATCCTCGTGAGGTGACATGGATTCATAGATATGTATATAAATAAACGCTGATTTTTGTGTCACCATGTATAAACAATATCAACACACACAAGCAATGATAGTCAAGTACAGGGAGAAGAGTCGGGTTGGACAGGCTAAGCCCTTCAGGTCCTCCTCTCATCACACTTTTGAAAGTCGTGTGACCAGCTCCACCTCCAAGTGAAGGGCATGCAACCCACATTACCTCCAGAGAAAGCCTTGACCAACAACTCTGATGGTGTAGACAGGGTGGAGTCTCTTTCTATACACCTTCTTCCCTTTTTAGTCTACCCTTTCGAGGATGTGCCCTGAAGGATGGATTTTAGGCCCTGGAACATGCCTAAAAATAGGGAAAAAATATGGAAATGCGGGGGAAAATGCTCAACCACGAAGGCGGCGGCTCGATCTAAGACGATTTTAAGCGTCAAGTACTTGACGGGCGCCCGTACGACACTCCGAGAATTTTCATAATTTTTTCGTGCGCCCATGCCAGTCAGTGAAGCTGCAGGCCTGTCCGGAATGTTGAGACGAGCTCACAGAAATTTTCAGAACGCAGTTCGGAGATCGCACGCGAGAGTTGGCCCGAAACCGGCCGGGGTGCCCAAGAGGGGGCCCAAAATTGAAATTTTAAAAGGTGCAAGTGGGGGGGGGTGACCTTTGGCACCCCCCCCACAAAAAAAAACGTGGATATGGAGGGGGGGCGGCGGCTGAAAAACAGCCGCCGAAAAAAACGCGACCCCCCCCCCCCCCCACAATCGATTGATGGCTTGCAAATAAGCCATAGCCACGAGCCTCCAGGCCTGATGCAGATGATGTGCCGATCAATTCGCCGGTCTCCGCTCCCGCAATGGTGGACTGGTTGAAGAGAGAGAAAATCAGTCTTTCTCTCTCCTCTCTCTCTCTCCTCTTAGCCCCCGTTCGTGCTTGAAGGAATAGGATGACGATGGACGGCCGGATGGATGCCGATTCTTGACGGGATGAAAGAGCAATGCAAAACCATTGTAGATTGCTGATTCCAAGCAGAATTCATGGCTGGAAATCAATCGTGGGACGTGCCAAATTTAATGGAAAAACCCGCAAGACACGGTAATAATTGTTTTTACAAAGAAAATGGTCTTTTGATGCAAATTTGGTTGATAAAAATGTGTTCATATGGATTGAGTTTTGAGTATGTCGTGCTTTGAGTTGGTTTCTAACTGTTCATCATTTAAAAATCTGGAAAACATGTGTGGGATAGCAGAAAATAGGGAACCGAGACACGAAAAACCATAAAAATGAAGGAAAACAAGGGTTTTGGGCATATAAATGGGAAAAACCGTCGATACACATCAACTAATCTTTCAATTTTGTTGCAAATGAACTAAGGGCCACAGCCCACAAACTGGTTTTCATTTTCAGCAATTTAAAAAATACAAGAAAATGAAGAAAATGGGGAAAAAATGATAAAAACACCATGAAAAATAGGGGAAAAATGCATTTGGGGCTACGAAAAATATAGAAAAATAGGATTTATGTTTGTTGATGTATAGCAAGGCTGGGGCATGAAGTTATGCTTCAGTTCAGCCTTGTTTATATGTTGTAGTGTGTGTTTCCTTCCTTTCTCCACATAAAATGACAAGGAAACCCTAAAAGAAATGAATGCAATGATGCACTATCAACGGGGAAGGGTAGAGTTGTGGAAAAAATGGTTAAATGCCGCTGAGCATGAGGAATAATTTGCTGATTTTATATGCATTGCATCTAGGACGGAATAATAACGATAAAAATTAAAACCTAGTAGCACGAAGATCACTTCGGTGCTAGGTGTTGCAACGAAGCACAAAGCGGTTAGAAAGAAAAGCATGAAAGAGATGATTTGCACTTGCACGCTGCTGGTTTTTAAAATGTTTGAGCACTAGGCATCCACCTCTTTGCATGATCATTTAGAGGAAATTAAAAGTATCAGAGTTAGCTCCTGGATATGCATTGCAATTGTTTTTGGAATATGACCTACGTTGAGAGGCAGTGAGGTTCCTATGTCGTAGGCTAGTCGTGGGATCATAAAGGGGAAATTAAGTGAGGACAATGGTACATTCCTGGATACGTTTATTTGGTACCTTGAGTGACGTTTGTGCGAAATGTCTAAATGTGGAGCGACGCATCGAGGGGCCAATCCCCAAGGTGTAGGAGAGTCGCAGAGGGTTGACGGCATTCAGCCGTAGGAGGAACCCCATGTGTATGTGATTCGAGCCTTTTGGCTATGTGAAAGGGACTCCCTCTGAGGAGCAATTTTGGGTTAGGATCAGTTGGACTACAACGTATTACAAACGCAATGTTTAGGAAGGCAGAGATTTTGATAGACGCTCCTGGCCGCGAGGCCGAGGGGTTGTCTTGTGCGTAGTGACGAGGTCCGGCTAGTGCATGAGCCAGTGCCGGCCCGTTTTTAGGTCCATCAGTGGTGCGTCTGCCGGGAGCTGCTTAAAAGTGGCGGTTCTCGAATCCTGGTTTTCTAGGGACCAACTAGCAGTTTATGCCAAAGGATACTGAGATCGATCCGTTATTTATTGATAAGCATCGTCTAGCAGAAATCCAAAAGCAGGAAAGAGACGAGAGAGCTAGGCGACGTGCTGAAATCTTTAGGAGATATTCCCCTAAGCATAGCGGTGCTGAACCCTTACGAGGGAGTGGATCTAGTGGTCTTAGGACCCCAAGCAATAAGTTAGGAGAAGGTGGAAGCTCTAGTGCTCCCCTTCCTGCCATAAGCCAATCCACGTCAATTGCGGGAGGTGTAACCCCACCGTTCCCTATTCCTAGTGCAAAACCAATCCCCGTCATGGCGCAGCCTATTGCAATTCCAGCAGGAACGACGGATTTGCCGGCTCTAGGTTACCCGCTACCCATTTTTAATGGGCTAGTTGAGGAAGATGCGGAACTCCACATTAGGGAGTTTCAAAAGTTGATGTTTAACTGTCGCATTCAAGAAGAAGGACATTTAATGATGTTCTTCAACATGACTCTCAAAGGAAGAGCCGCTATATGGTATCATGGTTTAGAAGCCGGAACCATATTGAACATTGATGCATTTTATGGAGCTTTTCGAAGGGAGTTTGCCCCTGAAAGGGGTGGGCAATATTGGTTGCGTGTACTCAACGTGACCCGCCAAGATCCACACGAGGATATTCGTGCTTATGCGAAGAAGATAAAAGAGGTCTTCCGTAAGTTGGACACCTCTATCCCTATCCCCGCAGCTGCCCAATTGCAATATTTCCTACATGGGTTGGACTTCAATATCCAATTACAGTTGAGTAGTGTCCCCTTGGGGGATATAGACACTGCCATTACACGAGCACAAGAGGTGGAATCCCGACTACAAGCAGCTTATGCTTCTCGAGGCAATCCGAATATGGGTTTAGTATTGGGAAGCAATATGGCCATAGCCAATGGCAGTAGTGGCCAAGGGATAGCGATGGCTAACCCTAATGGGAGAGGGAACATGATACAGAATGTCCCTTTATTACCAGCTCCCCCTAGCATGTCGATGCCTACGGGCAGTCAAATGGCTCCAAGTAGTGGAGGCCAGGCGGTCAATTCTAATACCATGCCTGTGACTCAACAGCCTGTGCCTAATCGAATTGTTAGGCCGATTGAACGACATGGAAATGACCAAGGCTATGAGTCGAGTTCTTCCAATGTTCTTGGCGAGGTTAAGGACATGATGAAGCATTATACCGACATGATTACGGAGCAGTATCGACAAATAGCTGTTGATGTCAACTTCCTTAAAAAACAACAAAATTTAATAGGAAGTAGATACCCAGAGGAGGGTGCACCGTCGAGGTTTAGTTGCAAATGGTGTGGCGGGCAGCACTATCCAAGAAATTGCCCAAATGTTAAGTGCGACATTTGTGGAAAATCTGGCCATCTAGCAGCTACTTGCTGGAGTAAGATCAGTTCTCTCCAGCGTGGTAGTCGGCAACCAGGGCCTGTTAATCATCGTGCCCAAGGAAATGATTCCCAGCCAGAAAATGGGCCTAAACAAATACTTCAACGACCAAAGACTACAGTGGAAGAGCTACCAAGTGGTAGTGGGGTTAGTTTGATTGAGGCTGTACGCGTTAATGATGCTGAAACCTCTAATCTACGAGCTGTCCTTACAAGAGGTAAAAAGGGTAGAGAGGCCGACAAGGATAAGCCTGTCGACGGAAACCCTAAACAAGGCGACAAAGGAACGCAAGTTTTGGATCCTGCCCTAGAAGGGGGACCTTTGAAGCCCGTAGAGAGTAAAGCCGATAAGGAAGCACCAAAGAAGAAGGTGAAAGTTAAGAAAGAGGCAATAAAGCCAGTTCAGCGACCTAAAGAGCGGATGATTTGGCGTGAAAAGCGAGCTCTATCGAACTATCATGAATTCGATTTGGCGGGCTCTCTTTGCGAAGTCAAGCCGGATGTGAACCTTTTGCAGCTTATTAAGCTTTCCCCAGGAGTACGTAAGGAATTTAGAAAGATCCTACGTACCGGGTACATCGTAGAACCTTTGGGTATTGCGCGAGTTGGTGATGACTGGTTTGAGCATGCTGAGAAGCATTGCCCAAGGGTTGCAGCCTATGTCGATGGGATATTAGTAGATTATGCCATTGTCGACACGGGATCATCTGTTAACATTATGAGTTCTGAACTGATGGAAAGGTTAGGTCTTGCGATTCAGAAAGATACTTCCACAATTCTCAGAATGGCAGATGACAGTTTGAGACAGCCGGAAGGCTGCATTACTAAGGTCCATGTCACTGTTGCAAATGTAGAATGCCTGTTGGACTTTAGGGTGATTCGTTTTGCAGGGCGGCCAAGTTACCAAGTATTACTTGGACGACCTTGGATCTTGCAAGCGGATTGCCAAGTGGATATACCTGCCGGTCGATTAATATTCGGCAGAGGTGCCCAGCGTGTGGTGGTTGATGCTTATCCTGAGTCCCCGCAGAGTGAGAGGGCTCCTCTATCTTCTACAGAATTGGAGACATTAGAAGATTCATCTGTTAGTGAGGCATCATCGAGTGATGAGTCCAAAGAGGGATCCACCACGGAGGACATCTATCAGATCACTTTGAACGAGCCGATAGAGGCCCAAGATCGTATAAGAGATGCAGATGTTATCGAGCTAGACCTTGGTACGCCTGTTGATTCGCGGCCAATCAAATTAGGCTCTATGCTTAGCACAGCAGAAAGGGAGGACTATGTGGCCTTGATCCAGGAATTCCGTGATATCTTTGCCTGGAGTTATGATGAGTTGAGAGGCATTCCTCCTAGTCTTGCTGTTCATACAATTCCGTTGAAAGAGGGCAGTCGTCCTGTACGGCAGAAAGTAAGGCGTATGCCTTTCGAATTGAGGGACGGGCTGTTTGAGGAGTTGCAGAAGCTTCGAAAAGCGGGTTTGATTTTTCCTGTACAACACACGGAATGGTGTTCGCCAGTTGTGATTAGAAAGAAGAAGAATAATCAGATCCGTTTATGTGTAGACTTTAGAGAGCTGAATAAGCAGACAGTTAAGGACTACTACCCATTACCATTTATTGACCAGATTTTGGATCAATTAGCGGGTAGGGAGATATATTCGTT
This sequence comes from Lygodium microphyllum, assembly GCF_053477565.2. Classification (NCBI taxonomy): domain Eukaryota; kingdom Viridiplantae; phylum Streptophyta; class Polypodiopsida; order Schizaeales; family Lygodiaceae; genus Lygodium; species Lygodium microphyllum. The sequence goes on from NC_141157.1 coordinate 47,109,588, forward strand.
TATGGATTGCTTTGCAGGATACAACCAAATGGCAATTGCAGAAGAGGACAAGTTGAAAACAACTTTCATTACAGTATTTGGTACTTTTGCGTACCATGTGATGGCCTTTGGTTTATGCAATGCGCCTGGTTCGTGGCAACGAACAGCCGATAAGACATTCGGTGACATATCCCCTGACGAATTGAGGGTGTTTATTGATGACTTAGGGGCCGCCACCGTGAGGGAAAGGCAGTTGATCATTTTGAGAAAATGCTTTGAGCGCTGTAGACAATTTTGCATCGCCCTAAACCCACGGAAGTGTGCTTTTGGAGTACCTTATGGGCTATTGCTGGGTCATGTGGTCAGTTCGGTAGGAATTGCGACAGACCCTGAGAAGGTCAAAGTTATAGTTGCCATGGGTCCACCACGCACTCCGAAGGAGGTTCATAGCTTCCTGTCTTCGGTTGGTTACTATCGTAGATTCATCAACGCCTTGGCAGAAAGAACGTTGCCACTTACAAATTTATTGTCCTTTAGCTGTTCATTTGTATGGGGTGACCCTTGTAAGGTAGCATTCGAGGATGTGAAACAAGAGCTAGCAAGAGCGCCTGTTTTAAAAGCACCTAAAAGAGGTGAGGTGTTCTATATATTTTCAGCAGCCACCATGTATAGTATCAGCTGCTGTTTAGCCCAAATTTGGGAAGAGAAGTGGTACCACCCGATTGCTTTTGCTAGTCGGAAGCTGGGGGTATCCGAAATCAATTACACCTACATGGAGAAGCTGTGTCTAGCGATGGTCTTTGGGGCCAAGAAATTCAGGCATTACATTCTCTATGAGAAAGTCGTACTTTATACGAAGGCGGAGGGACTTCGACTATTGATGAATAAGTTACAGCCGCCTGATCGTTTAGCGAAGTGGTTGATCACTTTGCAGGAATTTGATTATGAAATCAAGAGTAAGCCACCAAGGTTGCAAGGCATCGTGGAATGTCTAGTGGACTTTGGGGAGCCGAAAGAATCTGTGGCTGAAGGTAGTGACATGGAGATGATATTTAAAATAGATACGGCATCTATTCCCTCCTGGTATGCTGCAATAACGCATTATTTATCAACAGGAGAGGCGGGATCCGAATTATCTAAGGCTGAGAAAAGGAAAATTAAGCAGCAAGCGTTAAAGTTTGCCTTGATCGCGGGTACATTATATCGGCAAGGGGTTGATGATATCTATCGCCGATGTGTGACGCCTGACGAGGTGCCATTCATTTTGGAAGAGTGCCATGATTCCGCTTGCGGTGGCCATTTTGCTGGACGGCTTACAGCACAAAAGGCTTTAAGAGCAGGTTATTGGTGGCCTGCCATCTTCCAGGATGCGTTTGCGTATGTTAAGAGATGCGATATTTGCCAACGACATGATAGTCGAGAGAATAGGAAACGACCACTCACCCCTATTATGGCGATACTTCCATTTGAGAAGTGGGGAATAGACTTTGTGGGTCCTATTACTCCGTCATCGACTACGCAAAAGCGGTACATCATTGTAGCAACTGACTACTTCACAAAGTGGTCAGAAGCACGTGCAACAAGGAAAGATGATGCTAAAGAAACTGCTAGTTTCCTTTTAGAGCAGATAATATGCCGGTTTGGTCCACCGAAAGAATTAGTGTCGGACCGCGGAACTCATTTCCTGAATAAGGTGATCAAAGGTTTGACAGAGTTGTGGAACATCAAGCATAACAAGACAACCCCATATAATCCGCAAGCCAATGGGCAAGTCGAAAGCACCAACAAGCAGCTTGTAGGCATCCTGTCCAAAACTGTGTCGGAAAAGAAACGGGATTGGGATAAAAAGTTATACGTGGCAGTGTGGGCCTATAATACGACTTTCAAACGAGCCACTGGCCATACCCCGTTCAAGTTAGTATATGGGGAGGAGTGTGTCTTGCCTTTAGAGATTGAGCTGCCGACTATTCGGTTTGCCATCAATCATTCTTTGAGCGATGAAGACGCTCTTTTTGAGCGCTTCACGACATTGGCACATTTAGATGAGCTTAAGTTGCAGAGCTTGTTGCACCAAGAAGTGGCGAAACGCCGAATGAAGAAGCTACACGACCTCAAAGCCAAGAAATACACCTTCAAGAAAGGACAGCTTGTTCTGTATTATGACGCACGACGTGAATTATTTCCAGGCAAGCTAGAACCCAAATGGGATGGGCCCTATAAGATCGTTAGGATAGGAAAGAATAAATCTACAGTGTTGTTAGCTGACCTTGAGGGGATAGAATTTAAAAATAAGGTTAATCTTAATAAGATTAAACCTTATTACTTTTGATTACACTAATGCTATGACTGCCTTGCAGGTCTAGGCACGATTGATCAAGCATCTACAAGGAACTTTTAATAGAGGTTGATGGGTCGTCTGATCCCTTATTTAGAACACCCATATTTAGAACAGAGATATCATCAGGGAAAGCTCATTTGGTGGAGCAAAGGATACAAGGTGATTGAGCAAGAAGGCGGGACATTCATTTGGGAAATCAAGGTCTTCTGCCATCACTGCCTACAACTTTTGACGAGCATCCCTGTTGAATTCAATGATGATGGAGGGATGGAGCCTACAGTCCACCCGTTGAATATGCTGAATTTCGATTACCATAATTACGAGTAGAGTCCAAGATGGCAGGATATGTAAACCCTTTATGGACGTACACCTTGTACTTTGATGGGGCGTCCAGGGGTGCATGCAAAAAAGGAAGTGTAGGAGTTGTCATCCGCGACCCCCGACGACGCATTGTCATGAAGTTAGCTGCTTATCTCGGGGCGAATTTTACCAATAATATGGCAGAATACAAAGCCCTGATTATGGGTTTGAATATTGCAAAGAAGGGTGGTATCCGCCAGTTGTTGATAAAAGGGGACTCTCAGTTGGTTTTAAATCAACTCAATGGGACGTACATGGTACGGAACCCCATCCTTTGTATGTACCATCATACTGCCATAGCCCTGCTAGACGAATTCGATAGAGTGTCTTTTCAGCTGATTCCACGGAATTGGAATCAGTTTGCCGATTCATTGGCTAATCTTGCGTATGAAGAGGACCTTTTCTTTAATTGTGGCCCTTGTTCCGATATATCTATTGATGGTGAGACAGGACCTGGTCGTTTGTGGGGTATGCTTTCTGAACATGCCCTCTTTGGCAGACGATGGTTGATTTGGGTGATGCAGAGGGTAAGCGAGACTCATCTGCCTTTATTATCTCGGACTCATAGACGGATTCGACGACATGTGATGAGAACACCTCTTGCGATATACGCAGGAGGGATAGGTCATAATTTAATGCACCTAGTTTAGGGCTACAAGCCCTGTTTCCCTGGGAATGGTATGCTTTGATGTCTATAATAATTGTTTCCAGGAGGATGTTATGCATAGTATTGTTTTATTTCATTAGGCCAAGAGGGCCGATTCAGTTTTGTAGCAAAGTCATGTCTGATTTCATTAGGCCAAGAGGGCCATTTCCCTGTCTAGTGCGGGTGCGTTTAATTGGGTTTTTGTTTAGTGTTGTGCTGGACAGGTTTCGCGGGTTGTGGAATTTTGTGGAGCCTGGAGGAGCCTTTGCTGCGATGGAAGCTTCTTGTGGCCATTCCAGGTGATATTTCTCCTTTACGAGTACCTTTCTTTCCTGTTATATGTGTATTTGTACTTGTTGAGGGGATACTTTTTGTTGGGGACCGGCAACCAAGGCATGAAGTCCCAAGTTTAGGTTAAGTATGTTTGAGGGAGGTCGGAGTAGTCATTGCCTCCTGCAACGACATTGTTAGACATTGAAAGATCTGTTTTAGAAGGAAGTCCTAGTGGCTCTGTTCTGCTAGCCTGCTAGGCAGCCGTTCTAGGAGTTCTTGTTAGTAGTGAGGCAGTTAGAGAAGCCTGCTAGAAGATAATAATAATGATGTCAAGAAATCCTGAATATCCTAAAAGATGAATATAAATACGAAGGTGTGTAAAAAGGGGTTCTAACCCCTATCAATGAAAAGAAAAGAAATGAAAATATATAAGCAGTTGATCATCGCCTTGCGAAGGCCTGGTAGGTTCCTGGGGACGAGTCAGACCCGGGGCCGATACCTTGTCTTCCTCGGGGTGGCTTCTTGCTGGAAAAATAATATCACAACAAGGAAGGTTGGAGCGAAAATAAAAGTGAGCGTTAGAAAAGGATTAAGTGTTGCCTTGCGAGGGCTTGGTAGGTTCTTGGGTGCCGAGACAGGTCCTGAGACCGATGCCCTGTTCTCCTTGGGTCACTACGCTCAGCTCCCTCCTTTTTACATGCCCAACTATGTTCATCCCATAAAAATCCTAAAAGAAGAAATGGACTGAAAGGAAATATCCTTTGCTCAGGCTATAGGAGTCCTCGCCTTGTAGGAGCTCCTAGTGGTGTTGTCTTTAGTTGGTAAGTAGTTCAGACTACCATTTAGGGCAACCTCTTTGACAGTTCTTTTTAGTTTGGCTGTGTTGGAGCAGCTGGTTCGTGACTCACTTCGGATCTTCTATTAGATGATGCTAGGCCTACTCCTTGTGGATGTTATGCCTTGGTTCTGTCAGGGGTAGGGGGAGCATTGTGCGGAGTTTTATGATGATAATTGTTTTGTATCAGTTTGATGCTTCTTTGGTTGTTTATGTGCAGATATGTTCGTGGGTTCGACGGACTGAGTCGTCCTATCCCGTGGTCGCCAATGAAGGATGGATTTTAGGCCCTGGAACATGCCTAAAAATAGGGAAAAAATATGGAAATGCGGGGGAAAATGCTCAACCACGAAGGCGGCGGCTCGATCTAAGACGATTTTAAGCGTCAAGTACTTGACGGGCGCCCGTACGACACTCCGAGAATTTTCATAATTTTTTCGTGCGCCCATGCCAGTCAGTGAAGCTGCAGGCCTGTCCGGAATGTTGAGACGAGCTCACAGAAATTTTCAGAATGCAGTTCGGAGATCGCACGCGAGAGTTGGCCCGAAACCGGCCGGGGTGCCCAAGAGGGGGCCCAAAATTGAAATTTTAAAAGGTGCAAGTGGGGGGGGGTGACCTTTGGCACCCCCCCCACAAAAAAAAACGTGGATATGGAGGGGGGGCGGCGGCTGAAAAACAGCCGCCGAAAAAAACGCGACCCCCCCCCCCCCCACAATCGATTGATGGCTTGCAAATAAGCCATAGCCACGAGCCTCCAGGCCTGATGCAGATGATGTGCCGATCAATTCGCCGGTCTCCGCTCCCGCAATGGTGGACTGGTTGAAGAGAGAGAAAATCAGTCTTTCTCTCTCCTCTCTCTCTCTCCTCTTAGCCCCCGTTCGTGCTTGAAGGAATAGGATGACGATGGACGGCCGGATGGATGCCGATTCTTGACGGGATGAAAGAGCAATGCAAAACCATTGTAGATTGCTGATTCCAAGCAGAATTCATGGCTGGAAATCAATCGTGGGACGTGCCAAATTTAATGGAAAAACCCGCAAGACACGGTAATAATTGTTTTTACAAAGAAAATGGTCTTTTGATGCAAATTTGGTTGATAAAAATGTGTTCATATGGATTGAGTTTTGAGTATGTCGTGCTTTGAGTTGGTTTCTAACTGTTCATCATTTAAAAATCTGGAAAACATGTGTGGGATAGCAGAAAATAGGGAACCGAGACACGAAAAACCATAAAAATGAAGGAAAACAAGGGTTTTGGGCATATAAATGGGAAAAACCGTCGATACACATCAACTAATCTTTCAATTTTGTTGCAAATGAACTAAGGGCCACAGCCCACAAACTGGTTTTCATTTTCAGCAATTTAAAAAATACAAGAAAATGAAGAAAATGGGGAAAAAATGATAAAAACACCATGAAAAATAGGGGAAAAATGCATTTGGGGCTACGAAAAATATAGAAAAATAGGATTTATGTTTGTTGATGTATAGCAAGGCTGGGGCATGAAGTTATGCTTCAGTTCAGCCTTGTTTATATGTTGTAGTGTGTGTTTCCTTCCTTTCTCCACATAAAATGACAAGGAAACCCTAAAAGAAATGAATGCAATGATGCACTATCAACGGGGAAGGGTAGAGTTGTGGAAAAAATGGTTAAATGCCGCTGAGCATGAGGAATAATTTGCTGATTTTATATGCATTGCATCTAGGACGGAATAATAACGATAAAAATTAAAACCTAGTAGCACGAAGATCACTTCGGTGCTAGGTGTTGCAACGAAGCACAAAGCGGTTAGAAAGAAAAGCATGAAAGAGATGATTTGCACTTGCACGCTGCTGGTTTTTAAAATGTTTGAGCACTAGGCATCCACCTCTTTGCATGATCATTTAGAGGAAATTAAAAGTATCAGAGTTAGCTCCTGGATATGCATTGCAATTGTTTTTGGAATATGACCTACGTTGAGAGGCAGTGAGGTTCCTATGTCGTAGGCTAGTCGTGGGATCATAAAGGGGAAATTAAGTGAGGACAATGGTACATTCCTGGATACGTTTATTTGGTACCTTGAGTGACGTTTGTGCGAAATGTCTAAATGTGGAGCGACGCATCGAGGGGCCAATCCCCAAGGTGTAGGAGAGTCGCAGAGGGTTGACGGCATTCAGCCGTAGGAGGAACCCCATGTGTATGTGATTCGAGCCTTTTGGCTATGTGAAAGGGACTCCCTCTGAGGAGCAATTTTGGGTTAGGATCAGTTGGACTACAACGTATTACAAACGCAATGTTTAGGAAGGCAGAGATTTTGATAGACGCTCCTGGCCGCGAGGCCGAGGGGTTGTCTTGTGCGTAGTGACGAGGTCCGGCTAGTGCATGAGCCAGTGCCGGCCCGTTTTGCTAATGACTGGAGGCAAAACGAACATCATCATGAAGGCCATCCCTCTACAACAAACACTGCATGCCTCACCCCTCCCCTTCTTGTCATATGCGCTTGATAAACCACACTAAAATCCCTTCCATGCGAACAATTGTATCATGTATCAAGGTCTAACCCTTGGTTCGCACCTTGCAGGTTTCCTTTTTTGGCGGAACGCATGGAGAATCATGGAGATTTGGCTTGCAAAGAAGCTATTCGCAAGAGACGGGAGCATGTGGCACGCGCCCCTCCACCGGAGCGCTATGTGCCCACCATCAGGAGGTATGCCAAGAAGCAAGGCCCTAAGTGACATTGCCCAGGGCGAAGGCCGAAGAATCCTCGAGTCAAGAAAGCCGAGACTCGAAACGCACAACAGGTGGCAGCACTAGTGGTACGCACTCCCAGCTCCCGTGCGGGCCCCAGGTGTTCAAAGGCAGAAAGGGCAGCTCAGGAAAGAGAAGAATTTAATGAATTATTTAAAGGTATTCTGCAGACGGTAGCGGGCCAGGATTACACCATTCATGTCCCGGCCGACATGTTCCCTGCTCACCCCCGCGGGAGCCCCAGACCAGCAGAGCCCCAATCACCCGGCCATCCAGACTCACCCCGCCTCATACAAATCGAGTAGCCCATAATGCATAAAGGGCTTTTTGTTTTTAAATGGTTAAGTGTTCCCGACTTGTTAAGTGTTGACATGTTCCTGACTTGTATGAACTTATCATATCTGCGTTTAATATATGCTACGCCTTTAGCAAAAGAAAAAGCTAATCAAGCGCAAGTGATAAATGTCTAGTCAACACCATAGAATTCAAATAATTGATGTCTCCTTGCATTGCACTGATTTATTATAGTTGCGGCATACACAATACATATGCTCTCATGAAGCGACAAGTGGATGCAGGATAATACAGGTCCTTGTGCGAAAATGTTCATACCCAATCACCACAACACCCACAACCCCACAACGAGCCGCGGCAAAGCCATGCTGCCGAAAGCACCCTTGCCAACCGCCCACATTGCATGGCCCACAAAACATTCCTGGACCATGCCCCCCTTTCTGGGTCAACTCTATAGTTGGCTCACGGCAGTCGTTACCTCAATTGTACCCACATCGCATGTGCCGCAAGGAGGGTTGCAATATCTCAAGTGCATCTCCCCCTTTCGCCAACGGCTTCTCTAACAACGAGGCTAGGGCACCATCATCATTGTACTATTCATTTTCTGGAAAAGAAAAGAAAAGAAAAACAAATGAATGGAAAAATAAGAAGCACCCAAGATCACAGCACAGCACCTAGGGGTCCTCAAATTAGGTACGTCTGGTGACCTTGGTCGACCGGCTTCGTCCCTAGTCCCCTAGCCCCTTACAATCACCCACAATTGTTCAGGGCACATCAAGGGCAGGCCATACCTGGGGAGCTTGTCTCGCCTAGGGTTAGACCTATCACCCTGACCCACTTGCACAATTTTCTTTTGCACTCTGCCTTAGTACCATTGCAATCAGTGGTGATAAGCACCGCACGATTGGCCATGAATAGTACACCGTACTGATCAAGCAAGTCCAATAGTTTCCAGCTACTAAAAGTGCGGTGTCCTTGTATTCCATTATGCTACATCGTGCAGTCACAATGCAAAGGATGTCTCATATGCCTTCACGCGTACTCCTTCTCCACATGGACAACTTTGCTTCATCCACGAATTGTTATGAGAAACTAGCCCACGGTCTTCTAACTATGTAATATCTAAGTATGCACGAGCACTCACATAATAATTGCACCAAAGTATATCCACAGTTCGGGTCCTCAAGTGCAAGACAATACTCTAGGCTTGCTTAGCGTTCGACCTGTCTCCCAAACTAATCAAAATATGTCTTGTGCACGATGAGAAGCCTAGCACTACCCCTTAAGGAGAGATCACAGGTGAGGTTTTCCAATTGCAGGTATAAGGTGTTGTTTGCTCTTCATCAACACTCAACTTTGATACTTATCCCTTACCATCCAACAAGCCCGCAAGGAATCATCATGTGCAGAATCTCCAACAAACCAACACTCGTGCTGGCCATCAATGCAATCCCCAACACAGCATAGCCCTACCACCAACTCCAACACCCTTCCACCAGCCACCTTGGCCACCAACAGGCCCCCAGGACCTTTTGCCACACCACCACCAACACTCCTCCACGGAAACCACAGGCGTCCTTGTCACCCACGTCTTCGGTGCATGCTACAGCCTGCTACCTACGACGGTGAGTGCCATGGGACTGGCACTTGTCTAAGAGGGGGGTAATGTTAACCCCAACACGAAGAAAGCAAAAAGAAGTGGAAAAGACGCAGGGCAAAGGCGGAAAAAGGTAGCCCGACTGAAGAAAGAAAAGGAGAAAAGGATAAAAGCGCAAGGGCAACCTTAAAAGCCCAAGGCAAAGGCAAAAAGGGAAAGGCGCGTTTTAAAATAAAAAGACGCACCCTGAAATCTTGTAAAAGAACGCCAGCCGTGCAATTTGTAAATGTAGATGGGCGGTGGAAAGGAAGCTAGGAAGATAGAAGGACAATGGGAAAAAGGGCCCGGCCATATAAAAAGTGGAAAAAGGGGAAAAAGGGGATGACTGCCCAAAAGGGATTTAGGGTTTTGTATATAAAGTTGAAAAGTGAATGAGAAGCTCATTCTTGTGTGTGGCCAAAAGTAGCTCTCCTCTTCTTCTTCTTCTTCTTCTTCTTGCTTGCTTGAGCTTGTGCTTGAGAGAGGGAGTGTGAGAGTGTGAGGGAGTGAGAGTGTGAGGGTGAGGGACCGAGGAGGAGAAGCTCTCCATCTTCTCCTCTCTTCTTCTCTTCTCTTCTCTTCTCTTGTCTTGCTCGCGGCAATGGAGCTTGGAGCTTGGAGTGGGAGGATCGAGCTTGCTTGAAGCTTGCACTTGGATTGTGGAGCTACCGGAGTGCGTGGGAGAGGAGGTAACTCGAACGGCACGGAGGTAAGCTCACTACACCCGTAGATATGGATGGCGCGTCAGTTATGTGAGAGGTAGCCATTAGTGCTCGGCTTGGAACGCTTGAAACAATAAGCGGTCCTGGGTCTTGGCGGTTGAGTGAAAGCTCCCACATTTGGTTTGGATGTGGCATGATTCATGACTTTGTGGGAAACTTAGAGATAAAATAATTAAAAAAAGTGAGAAAGATGAAACGTGAGGTGAGGCAAGAATACGCTGGTACAATTTTTGATTCCTATTGGGGCTTATATTAGTCATGCTCAATTGCAATATGCGCTTTCTGTAGGGGTGATTTTCTCTTCCTGTGGAGATTCCATCATGGCTCTTTGTTCTTGGTATTTCTGTTGCTTTCTCCATAATGGTTCTTTGTGGGGTTGGTTATCTTATGGTGACTAGGACATTGAACGCTTTCGTATAGAGACCTGTGTCGTCCTGCATTCACTTGGCAACTCATGAGAGTACATGCAAGTCATATGCTTCAACCATAATGAACAAGTGTAGCTCAGAGAGGCATCACTTATTTGAATCCCATGGTGTTGACTTCGATGCATATCTCCTGTGATTGATTATCATTGCTTTTGTGTGTGTGCTGGCTTTGCTTTTTTGGTATTATCTATACACAATCACAAAACACATTATTTATTTATATATACATTTATAAATCCATGTCACTTTGTGAGGATAAAAAGCAATTGTAGAACTCAGGATTGTAATGGAGCGTGGCACATACATCTAGTACTCGTGGCAGCCTACTCAATAGCAATAGATATTTTGCAACATTGAGTAGCATGGTACCTTGTCCGAGTCTACTGGCAACATGTAGCTCCTCCTCAATGAGAATTTTCTCAATTAGAGAGTTCTCTTGGCTAGCTCAGGCTAAGTCCATATCCCAAATGGCAGTTAGTACTTAGAAGGAAGTTGGCACCACATAGATTGGGTCTCTTTGAGATGGCCATTTGGGTGCCATTTGGCCAATGGCTCCTCTGAGACTATCATAATCTGGGCTCCAAGTTTGGCCATTGTAGCATGGTTTTCAAACCAATGTTTTTCAAATTGATTTCGACCCCCTGATTGTTGCTTTAGTTGCTCTATCTCAGAGAGGTTTAGTTGGCAAAGCACTTTGTTGAATGTGACAGTTAAGCATAGTTTGTCGGCTTCCTTGTCAGAGATGAGTTGCATGCATTCATATAGGAGCTTGTCATAGTGCTCGCTAAGATGGTCTTGCTCTTCCTAGGATAGTAGATATGACAAATATTCCTCAAGCTTCTCCCTAGGGAATGTGCCCATGACCACAAGGACGTAGGCATGTGCAAATAGTTTGAGTTTAGCTCCTGTTTTTGGGTTTTTCACGTTTCTCCTGAGGCTTTGCTGCTATTGTGTCACAGTTCTCCTCGGATGTGACTAGTATAGTTTTGTCAACCTATTGTGACAGTGTTGTATCCACTCTTGATTGATCAATGTAAGTTCTATTATTGGTAGATTGAGTATTGCAAGCAACCATTGATGGTAATGGTTTCTTTGATTTTTCAAAACACATGGATATATTTGATGTTTCACCGCCATTAGGAGAGATGGCAATGGGTTAATTGGTGGACGGACTCAATGCTTTATTCCTTAGCTCTTCAACACTCTTGGTCTCAATCTTTTTAGCATCTATAGCCACTTGCAATGGCCATTGTTTTCATTAATTTCTCCTATTTTTCTTGGGCAATTGAGGTGTATCCTTTAAAGACTTAGGACTCTGAACCAGGTCATCTGTTGATGTGCTTGGTTGGGCCTCAACATTCTCTTTTCTTGGTGTGTCCTCATGGGTTACAGTTGTGGCCTGTTGAATAGCCTTGCGAGGTTGTGAGGGTACAACTACCTCTCTTCTTGGAGAGTCTAGCTATTTAGCTAATTCTCCTTTGTTTAGCCCCTCATCCAATTGCATTGACAGTGATTCTTGATTGGTAGTGACTACTTTAGTGGTGTTGGTAGATTGCGGTGTCAAGTCCTTAGGTAGATTAGAAGTGGTTGTGCCTTTTCTTGCCCTTTGTGCATTCACTTGTGTAGATCGAGCATCAAGTGAGCTAGTCACAGTGGATTGCACATGGATATCCTTAGGCTGAGAACTAAGGGTGGTGTCATGTTTTGCATCCTAGACATTTGGAAGCTCAGATAGAGATAGAGATTAGGATTGAGTAGCTACACTTGAAGATTGTTGTTGTGCTTCTTATGCCCATTTAGGAAAAGGGGATGTAGGGGATTTGGGGCTCCTAGGTGGACTTGGCACTGGCTGGAACATTTTCTTGTGGCTATTAGACGAATCTGCCATGTGCTTTGTTGAGCAATCAGTCTTATCATGAGCAGTGTTTTGCCTGTGGTGCTCATTATCCTCTTGGGAAGTAACAGGCTCCTTAGGCACTAGTGGCTTTTGTGCACACTCAACGGTTACATTTGATATTTGCTTGTTAAGCATGCTAGGCCGAGGATCTACATTTCGAATAGTCTTGTTTGGTTTCTTGATTTCAATTATGAGGGGATTAGTCACTCTAATGTTGTTGACTAGAGACTTGGATTTTCATTTAGATTTCCTTTTGCACTTCTTTGCTTTTGATACGACCTAGTCTTCAGCTGATAGAGGTGGTTTAGCAAGGGGTTTTGGTACCCAAATCCACCAGTTACATGTGTAATACCCTTGAGCATGTAGCAACACTTTGGATATCCATCGCGGCATTGTCCTGGCTCTCCATTGAGATACCTTCATCTATAAGGCTTGGGCTTCCTTCGTGGTCTTCTACGATATTTGTAAGTCCAAAGCCTACCCTTAGCATTGTCTCCTAACGTTCTTATTTCAAGTGTGGCCTCACTCACTGGTTCTCTTTGTTCAACATGCACTTGTGTCAACTCTTTCAACAAGTCCTTGCTCTTGTTACTAGGTTTGCATGGTATGTCAGAATGTTCCTTGTCTTTCCCTCGAGGTTTGATGAGGTCACCCTTACTAAAGGTTGTGATTATCCTCACACCTAGTAATGTTAAGTGTATCCTTTGTGCTACATAAGCAGCCTCACACTTCATCGCCCTTTTGAAGGGTCTTCCTAGGAGGGTTCCCTTTCCACAACTAGCACTATTTGGAGAACATGGAATAGGATAGGCAAGCTTTCAGTTTCAATAGTTACAAGGATTTTGAACTTCTCTATAAGTGCTTGTGGGTATCCCCCGTAGTAAGGATTAAGAGTTGTATTAGTTGGTATGAGCTCTGGTTGGCCTAGTCGAGTATGTGCTTCATAGGTCAAGATATTGAAATCTGCTCCTTCATCGATGAGGGCATCAATGCTATGCTCTATTTTTGCAGTGAGTTTGACCCTAAGATAAGTAGACGGTACTATGTCTTCATCTTCTGGGTTTTGACTTATAAAGTCAAGCCTTTTGATACATGCCTTTGAGTCCCCAACAGCACAACCAGATGTGGATTCTCCACTGATGTCTTGGGTCATCTGTGCAGTGCCCCTTGAGGTGCATATATCATCAAGACTGTCATGTCTAGTCATCCTCGCAGTTTTAGCTTGATGTTGTTGCATTCTCCCTTGACTAGATACAGTCTGAATGCAATATATAAATGCAATACATACGTGTTTTGGCGGTGTGGCCTTGTCGCCCTTGTTGGCTAGATTGGCCCATTGAGGTTCTAGGGTCTCTGTTTGGGTATGGGCTTTTGGTTGCTATTTTGCAAATGAGAATCTATGCTTGTGTAGAACCATTGCTACACTAGGATCCAATTTGAAGGACCTGTCATGGTGTACTTTTTCTCTCCAACCTACTTGGGGGAGGTGTGGAGGGGCAAAGCCTCCTCTGCGTGGGTCCGCGGGGGGGGGGGGGGGGGGGGGCAATCCCCCTCGGCCCACCGCAGGACCATTACACTAAATATCATGTGTGATTTGGAGGACCCCATTCGTAGCCAGGTTTTGAACTACTTGCTCTAGATTTTAGTCCAGTGATAGATCTATGATGTGCTTTAAGCTATATAGGATATGTGGGTTGATTTCAAGGGTTAGATGTGTCAAATTTGTATTCTATTCACATGTTCAATTTTGATAGTTTTCTGTCCAATTCTCAAAGGTTCGATTCTCAAGAGTCTTATTATCAGAATCAGATGTCCAATTTTGGGTTGGTCTGATCAGCTGATCGGACGGTTCGAGTCTGAGTGGTCCGATTATGGGTTTGGTCTAATTAGTTCCCCGTCTGATTTTGGGAATTGAACGTCCGATTTTGGAGTGTCCATCTGATTTTTATGTCCGATTTGTGTGTGTCCGATTTTTGTGCATTCGATTCTAGGATGTTCAATTTTCAAAATTGGACAGGGTATGTCCGATCAAATAGGATGGGTTGGTTTGATTCTAGGAATTCCGAGTTGGATTCTAGGAATCGAACTTTGGTAATAGTGTCCAATTCCAATGGACGAGTTTTAGGGATGACGAAAATCAACTCGATTCTAACGATTTTGGTTATGAAGGGTTTTACAAACTTCTAGAATGTAAGAATAAATCCTAATGAAGGACTGTGTATACCTGGAATAGCAAATAAAATCCAAAATACAAATCTGAAAACAAATTAAACCCTCTTGCCCTGTTATGACAATAGAGACCTCAATGCATGTTTTCCTTTCTTTTCTTTGTTTTATCCTACCCTAATGCATCCAAATCACAAAGCAAACACCTACACTACTTCAACCTACTTTTCCAAATCCAAAAAACCAAAACTTACTTGCTAAGGAGATCGAATACCTATTCAAACTCCCTCGCTTCCTACATATCTACCTCAAGCACTGGTTCAGGGAAAACCCTACTTCAATGCTCGATTTGGAGCGTGCAGGCACTCAAGCCTTGAATCCATTGGTCCCGAAAATGAAACCAAAATGTAGAGGTGATCAACCGCCAAGACCCACATACTGCTTATTGTTTCAAGCGTTCCAAGTTGAGTACTAATGACTACCTCTCACATAGCTGATGCACTATCTATCTCTATGAGTGTAGTGAGCTTACCTTCATGGCCAATCAAGTTGCCTCCTCTCTCGAGCACTCCGATATCTCCACGATCCAAGTGCAATCTTCAAGTAAGCTCGATCCTCAAGCTCCATGCTCCAAGCTCCATTGCCGTGAGCAAGAGAAGAGAAGAGAAGAGAAGAGAAGAGAAGAGAAGAGAAGAGAAGAGAAGAGAAGAGAAGAGAAGAGAAGAGAAGAGAAGAGAAGAGAAGAGAAGAAGAGAGGAGAATATGGAGATGTTCTCCACCATGGTCCCTCACCCTCACACACTCATACCCTCACACTCTCACACTCCCTCTCTCAAGCACAAGCACAAGCAAGCAAGCAGGAACAAGAAGAAGAAGAAGAAGAGGAGGAGAGCTACTTTTGGCCACACACAAGAATGAGATTCTCATTCTCTTTTCAACTTTATATACAAAACCCTAAATCCCTTTTGGGTTTATCCCCCTTTTTACATGGCCACCATGGCCTAGGCTATTTTTTCCATTGTCCTCCTATCTTCCTAGCTTTCTTCCTACCGCCCATCTGTTGAGATATCGAGCTCCACTCGTGATACGCCAGGGTGACCGTTGTGTATTTATGTCACCGACTTGTCAGTTGCAGACGCGGTTGGTACACCGCCCATGAATAATAGCTACATGACAGCTATCCTTATCTACTCTAGTTCGTGGCTCAGTTAGTATGCCATCTTAGTTAGTTGAGTTTGGTTTAAGACCCATATATAGGGTTCTTCTATTTCTTTGTATTAGAGTTCTTTTGGCTTACACAACTAAGAAGAGGAAAATAGTTTTCAGCCTCCACCTCTGTGTGTATTCCCCCATTGTGCAAGCAAGAAAGCTACAAGTGAGACTCCTTCCTTCTCTCCCACAATCTTGACATGGTATCAGAGCCTTGTTCGTGGTAAGGAGCTCAAGAAAGCAAGCCAAGCTCGCAGTGGTCACCCCCCTTCCTTCTAGGTTCATTTACATTTGGCCTCTTTTGGTCTTGGCCCTCGGGCTCTCCCATTCTCGCGTTTGGCCTCCGTTTGATGAGGTGAAAATTTATGCCTGACCGTCTCAAAGTCCCCCACTGCTGGGCATTTCTTGAAGTCCCATCTAACATCCTGAGAAATTATGGAAATTTCGCAACCGTTGCTCAATGGGTCTTTAGAGCACTTTTGAAACCCGTCAGTTGCTTCCTGCTTAAAATCGACCCATTCGCCGATGTCGCCTTCAATGGAATTTATTTTTCCCTTGAAATTTGGATTTTTTGGCAAATTTTAAGCACCTTCACGGGGCAAGAATCCACTGCTCACCATGAAAATCAATCTAAGATTTTGTAAGCTTCCTTTCTTGCCACTTGTTCAATGATATGATCTGTATAGAGTAAAGGAAAACAGTCTCTCAAGGTTTCTATGTTCAGTTTCTTGTAGTTGATACATGCTCAAATTTTGTCATTTCTTATGTATCACAACAATCGGTGATACCTAGTTAGTATGCTGAATATCATAGATGAATCCTGCTTTTTGTAGTTTCTCAATCTCTTTCTTGACATGATGGGTATAGCAACAAGGATTCATGTGGCTTCATGGGCTTGGCATCAGGCTTGAGTGGGATCATGTGTGTAAGAACTTGTAGTGGTACATCCTTGAGGTCAAAGTAGTTCCACGCAAATACATCTTGATATTCCTTTAACAATTCTACAAGTCATGCTTCATCCTCTTCATTGAGGTCCTTAATAATATATACCACCTTACGGGATTCCCTTGGGTCAGTGATTTTTACTTCTGGGATCTCTTCTAGTCCCTCAATGGGTTCATTGGATGTGTTGTCATTTTTAGTCCCAAGCAATATGACTAGTCAATTGCTTTTCTTTAACTTTATGAAGTGGGGTGGTAGATCATGGGGTTTCTTTTGACTTTGAGAATCTAACTTAAACATTAAGTGTATCCTATTTCAAGTGTTTGCTCCTCAACTAGATTGAAAGTTTAGTTTTGGACTTTAGAGATTGAGATGCTTGGGGAATCTTTGGAAAAAATTGTGATCTTCTTTTATATTGAAGTAAGAGATTGTGTAGTGTCCTCATGGAAATTATCTTGGTTATTCTTCGCTAGGAATGCCTTTGGGTCAGGACATAGATCATAGGATTGAAACCTAGTTTGTTGGTGATTAAGAACTTTGTGATACTCAAGCCAATCCAATTCAAATTTTACTTTGATAAGTCCACCATCAATGATTAGACTCTCAAATTATGAGGGTTTTGGGTCCAAGCATTTTTTATCAATGGTGTGGTCATTAGTGTCATACTCCACTAAGTCTAAATCAGATTCTTCATTGTTTTGAATTGACAAATAGTCCATGGAGTCACCTATTTTCTCAACATCTATGCCTTACTCTTACATCCATGAGATGAAGAGTTCCTCAAAGATAGTTAGATTGGTATTTGTTTGATA
Organism: Lygodium microphyllum; assembly: GCF_053477565.2. NCBI lineage: Eukaryota > Viridiplantae > Streptophyta > Polypodiopsida > Schizaeales > Lygodiaceae > Lygodium > Lygodium microphyllum. The sequence goes on from NC_141157.1 coordinate 47,126,851, forward strand.
TGTGGAGCTCCAACATGGCGTCCACTGGCTAAGGACTTTACACAACTCAAGTTCATCCATTGGGATTGGATAGCCTTGGAATGTGGTGGGTATTGAGTCAGGGGCCATCATGAAGAGAGACACTGAAGTAGAAGGTTCGAGGATGAGAATTGTGACATCCATTGCATCTTTCTAACTCATGTGTTCATGGGAAAATCAATACTCCAAACTCCTCAATGATGAATGGATACTCTAAGGTTGCAAGGATATGCAACCAATCTTGCTCATCCTCAAGGGAGGGAATATACCTAGCCAATGGTTGGGTAATCGGAGGGTCGTTAGATCCCAAGTTAGCATCTAAGTCAATAGGATTTGTTTTTCAAGTTTCCATCTCGATGCATATTACTTCCTTTCAATTTCCTAAGAAGAATAGATTATTGCTAGTCTTCAATGAGACATGCATTGTGCATGCAAGGTCAACCAAGTAGTAAGTCATGGTCAGCTTCTTTCATAATAACAAAATTTACCTTAAATAGGACTTTTGATTTATAGGCAAGAAGCCTGATGTGTCACACTTGAAAGTGTTTGGTTGTATTGCATACATTCATGTGTTAGATGAGTTGCCAAAGAAGCTTGATCCAAAGGTTGAAAAATATGTTTTTATTAGATACTCTTTAGAGTAGAAAATGTACATTGTTATAACCCTATCATAGGTTATTTTAGAGTGATCAAGGATGTTACTTTTTATGAGATGATCAATTGGTATGCATCTAGTGGTGATGCATTGGATGATCATGATAGTTATGTGGAGAAAGAAAAGCAATAATCTCAAAGCCTTGGTGGAGTAAAAACATCATCTAGTACTACATCTATAGTTAGACCTCGGTTTGGGAGGCTAAGGAGGAGTTCCATATCTTCAACTACATCTACTAGTGTTGTAGGTAAAGACAAAGAGGAGAAGAAAGTGTGAGATGGTAATGATGCATCTACTAGTCATTTGGGGTTTATGAAGATTCTAGTGGTTTAGAGATTTTGGATTATGAGAGTGGTAATGTAAAGACTCCACTAAGCGATCTAGTGGTACAAAAGTCTAGCAAGGTTAGATGCCCTAAATTAAGCATAATGGATATGGTCCTATTAGTAGGTACAAGGCTATGCTAGTTGCAAAAGGTTACACTCAAGCATATGGCATAGATTATGAAGAGACATTCAGTCTAGTTGCTAGGATGGCAATTGTTAGATGTGTGATTGCTTTGACAACATCTCAAGGTTGGATTTTGAAGCAAATGGATGGAAAGAGTACCTTCTTGCATGGTGAATTGCAAGAAGAGTTGCATATAGAGTAGCCAATAGGTCATGAGAATTTAGAACATTCCTATGGGCTAAAGCAAGCACCTAGAGCATGGTCTAACTTCTTGGTATTAAGGTGATCAAATGTAATGATGGTATATGGTTGTCCCCAAGGTACTATGGCTTGGATATATTGTCCAAGTATGGTAGAAGTCAAGAACCATTTGAAGAAGAATTTTGAGATGAAGAATTTGGGTGAGTTAAGGTACTTTCTTAGTATTGAGGTGATCAAATGTGATTATGGTATATGGTTGTCCCAAAGGTACTATGGCTTGGATATGTTGTCCAAGTATGATATGACAACATGTAAACCTCTTTCAGTGCCATTGGAGTAAAATGTGAAGTTGAGTGCTGATGTTGGGGGATGAGATAGAAGACCCTACTATGTTCAAGAGGATAGTAAGGAGTGCAGATTGGGCTGGTACCATGTCTGATAGAAGATCTACCAATGGATTTATGTTTTTCCTTGGTAGTGTAGCAGTTGTATGTGGAGTAGCAAAAAGTAACCCACGGTTGCTTTATCAACTACAAAGGCTAAGTACACAGCTACCACTATGGTAGCATGTGAGGTGATGTGGCTATAAAAGTTATTGGGTGACTTAGATGTGCAAGGAGATCGTCTAGTTGTCATTCCTATGACAACATGAGTAGTAGACATCAAGCTAGCTAGGAATCTAGTATTCCATGCCAGGACAAAACACATTACATTACCACTTTTGAGAGAGAAGGTAGTTGCAAGTGAGATTGACTTGGTATATGTCAGCACACAGGATCAAATATCTAACATTTTCACAAAGGCATTGGGTGTAGAGAATCTTCAAAAATTTCAAAGGTTACTTAGAGTTGCAAAGATACAATTGAGCTTGAGGGGGAGTTTTAAGAAGGCAAGCTCAACACCTATGGACAGGAATGATGGACCGCTTGGTTAGACAGGTCCGCACATCTACATTTAACATTTCAGTGGTCATTATAATCCTTACATGGCCACACTAACTTATCAATTATTATATTTTGTTTGGTGCACCTACTTACAATTGGCACATAGCTATAGCACTAATTTATTAGTATAGTCAATTATGCATTATTTAACTTAGTAGGCCACTTTCCTTTATATTGTATCTTACATATACTTTGTGTATATTGTATTGTGTAAAAGAAGAAGAAGAAACCAACAAGAAATTTTTTTGGCATCCATCTCTCTTCTTGCACTCTTGAGTGAGCTTCCTCCTGTGTGTATGGTTTGTGTTTAGCACAGTAACTCAAGCAAGAATCCCCACCATGCAATTCTTGACAAAGCAAGGGTCAATAAGCCACAAGAGCAAGGAGAGAGGCACCTCACAATGCCTATATGCCATTCTACCACAGGAGCAATTGTTCACTATCTCAACCACACTTACACTCTAGTGCACTTATTGTAGAGGCACTACTTCTAACCAACCCTAGTGTACACATAACTTTATCTAAGGCACTAGCACATTACCTTAGTTCACATAACTTGTGCATTATCTCACTCTTGCACACAACCTTGGACAAGCATTTGCACTTAACTTATACACCTTGTGCCCTCACTGTTAGCTCAAATTCACTTAAGATCCCAAGTGCGCATCACCACATCTCTCATATGTGCAAGCACGAGAGTCTCTTTCATTCCAATACCAATCCATGGCCACCTTTTCCACAAGGGATGTTCATAAGGAAGAATAATAGTAGAAGGTGACATCTCGTAGTGCACTAGTGTGCACTAGTATGCCCCTATGCGCTTGTGTGCACTATTGTGCACATGTGTGCATTGGCATTGGCATTTGCACTTATGCTAGCACATGCATGTGCACTTAAGTACCCTTGAGTGCACTCTAGGTCCACTGGTATAAACCTTGCACCTAATCTCACCTCATTCATTTGTGTACATTTAGACAAAACTTGCAGTAGTGGCCTTGACACACATTAATAGTGGCACACACTGGCACACAGACATGTGCACTTGTGATGCACTATCAAGATTGTGGGAGAGAAGGAAGAGTCTCACTTGTAGCTTTCTTGCTTGCACAATGGGGGAATACACACAAAGGTGGAGGCTGAAAACAGTTTTCCTCTTCTTAGTTGTGTAAGCCAAAAAGAAGTCTCATACAAAGAAATAGAAGAACCCTATATATGGGTCTCAAACCAAAGACAACTAACTAAGGTGGCATACTAACTGAGCCAGGAACTAGAGTAGATAAGGATAGCTATCATCTAGCTATTATTCATGGGCGGTGTACCAACCGCATTTGCACTGACAAGTCGGTGACATAAATGCACAACATTCACCCTGGCATATCACGAGTGGAGCTTGATATCTCAACACTCCCTCTCGAGCTCAATCCCAATTCCTGCACACCAAGTAGGTCTCTAAACTTGCGCAACTTCTCTGTGCCTAATGCCTTCGTAAATATATTAGCTACCTGATCCTTTGTGCTGACATAAACTAGATCAATAAGACCTAGTAAAACCCTCTCCCGCACATAGTGATAATGCACCTCAATGTGCTTTGTTCTAGCATGATAGATTGGGTTATTTGCCAAGTGTATACTGCTCATGTTGTCACAATAAATGACAACTGGCCCATCTGTAGGCTGATGCATATCATAAAGTGGCTTATGCAACCAAGCTACCTCACATGCAGCCATTGTTGCACCCCTGTACTCGACCTCTGTTGTGCTCGACAAGGCAACTGTAGGCTGTTTCTTGCTGTTCCAAGTGACTGCAGCACTCCCAAAAGAGAACACATATCCACTGGTAGATCGTCCATCAGAAATACTACCAGCCCAATCAGCATCAGTGTATCCATGCAGTTGTATCTGAACCCTAGTCTCATAAAATAGTCCATACTGCAATGTGGACTTCACATACCTGAGTATGCGTCTAGCCGCATCCAAATGCGGTTTCCTTGGAGCCTGCATAAACTGACTTACCAATCCAACAGCATAGCTCAAATCTGGCCTGGTAATAGTCATATAAATCAAACTTCCTACTATGCGTCTATACATAGTAGGGCCTTCCAGAAGCTCACCTGCATCTGTGCTCAGCTTCACATTCTGCTGCAAAGGAACTGAAATAGGCTTACAGCCTGTCATCCCATATTTGGACAGCATGTCCAATCCATACTGCCTCTGCAAGAGTTGTATCCCACTTGGTGATCTAATCACCTCAATGCCCAAGAAATAACGCAGCTCTCCCAAATCCTTCATCTCAAACTTTTGCTTCAATAGCATTTTCACATGAAGGATATCTTCATCATTGTCACCTGTCATAATCAAATCATCAACATAAATGACAAGTAGCATAATACCTTTCTCTTTTTTTCTCACATAAAGTGAGAAATCTGCCTTGGAAATCTGAAAGCCAATAGTGACAAGATACTGTCATATCTTGTCAGACCATGCTCTAGGTGCTTGCTTCAAGCCATACAATGCTTTCTTCAACCTGCAAACAAACTCAGGATGAACATCATGCACATAACCTGGTGGCTGCTCTATATATACCTCTTCTTGCAAATCACCATGCAAGAAGGCATTCTTTACATCCATCTGACGTAAAGACCATTCCTTTGATGCAGCCACAGCAATGACTACTCTTACTGTTGCCATCCTTGCAAGCGGACTAAATGTTTCTTCATAATCAATGCCATATGTTTGTGCATATCCCTTGACTACTAATCTTGCCTTGTATCTATTCATAGAACCATCTGCATTGTGCTTCACCTTATAAACCCACTTACAACCAATTGCATTTTTACCTTTAGGCAAGGATACCAACTCCCATGTAGCATTTGCTTCCAAGGCATCCATTTCTTCATCCATGGATTTCTCCCATTTTTCTTTTCCCATGGCTTGCTCAAAAGAAGTGGGTTCTAGTTCCTGTATCACTTTGACCATATATGCATAGTGAATGGCTGTAAATCCATCATATTTCAGCCTATCCACAGGATACCTAGCTCTAGTAGACCTGTGCAAAGTAGGTTCACTCCGAGGTGCTCTCAAAACATCCCTGGTCTTCCTTACTCCAGGTGTAACAATAGAAGGAATACCCAACTCACATCAAACATGGGCTGATCTACCTTCTCTTTTCCTTTTCGTGATACTTGAATACCACTATTTGCATTGCTTTGAGAAGATTCTCCTGATCTCAATTTGCATGGCCATGGCAAAGAATGTGAACCACTGCTAGAGGACGCTCCAGGTCCACTAATATTTTGTGACTGTTGCTGTGAATTCTGTGCAGCATTACCATTTTGTGCATCTACATCATCAATCACATTTACTAGTTTATACCACCTACTCATCTCATCAAAAGCAACATCTCTGCTCACTATAAACTTACGAGTAGAAGGGTTATAACATCTATACCCTTTCTGCTTGCAGAGAGTAACCAATAAAGATGCAGTTCTCAGCTTTTGGATCCAACTTGGATCTCAACTCATCTGGCACATGAACATAGGCAATGAAACCAAAAATCTTCAAATGAGAAATATCTGGTTTTCTACCAGTATACCTCTCCTCTGGAGTCATCCCATGTATTGCTGCAGTGGGAGTCCTGTTCATTATGTAGACTGTTGTAGCAACTGCCTCAGCCCAATAAAAATTTGGTAGGTCTTTTTCATTGAGCATGGCACGAGATACCTCTCCAATATGCATGTTTTTCCTTTCTGCAATTCCATTTTATTGTGGGGTATGACTGCATGAATATTGCTGCTTTATGCCATGCTCCTGCACGAACCTTGCAAACTCATTTGAGAGGTACTCTCCCCCTCCATCTGACCTTAGACATTTTATTTGCAGGCCTGTTTCTTTTTCAACCATAGCTTTAAGAGTTCTGAAATGCCCAAAAACTTCACTTTTCTTTTTCATAAAATACACCCAAACTTTTCTGCTATAGTCATCAATAAAAGTGATAAAATAATGACAGCCTTCAAGAGATGCAGCTTTAGTAGTCCACACATCAGAGTGGATTAATTCCAATGGCTTCTTACTCTCTTGAACATGTTTAGGAAATGGTTTCCTTGCCTGTTTTCCAAACTGACAGGCTTCACATACCTTATGCATTTCTGCAACCAATCCTACAACAGTATTTTGGGCCTGCATTGATTTAAGTCGCTGTACATTAACATGACCAATGCGTTTATGCCAGATATCAATATCTGCAACTACACCGGTCCCATGTGCAAACATTGCTGCACTCAATTCAGGCATGTCTGCATCCAATGTAAACATTCTGCCCTTCTTCTTTCCTTTTGCTATCAAGCGACCTTTATTTTTCATATCCTCAACAAAGCATCCATGAGGATTAAATCTGACCTGCAAGCCCTACTCAACCATTTGACCAATAGAAACCAGATTCTTGGTGATATTCGGGACATGAAATACATCGGACATGTATTTCTTTTTCCCATCCTGCATAGACAAAGGAATTTTTCCAATCTGCACAATAGGATGTGCAGTATCATCACCAGTCTCCACAAATACTGGTTTTTCCATTTTCCTTGCATCCTCCATCCATTCTGCATGACCTGTCATGTGGTTTGATGCACCTGAGTCAACATACCACACATCGTTGCTTTCTTCTGCACTTATCACAGAATTGTTCATGTGCTGCACCATAAACAAATGCTCATTTCTGCTCATCACCCTGTCTACTAGAAGATGCATAATTCCCTTATTGCAATTTCCCATTCATGATGTCATTCTGCTTTTTATAGCAGTCTTTAGCCATATGACCCATTTTACCACAGTAGTAGCATTCAACATTGCTGTTTGCATTTTGGCCTCTTTGCTATCCACCACGACCTCTTTGGCTCCCCCTGCCTCTAGATTTACCACATCCTCCTCCATAGGACTAGTTTTCTTGAGTTTGCTGCATATTCTGATTTCTACCACGGCCTCCAAATCGGCCTCCTCTACCTCTGCCTCTACCTCTTCCAGAATTTGAGTAAAAGACAATTTCTTTTGAAGTTCCTCCTGAAGAAGATGCACCACCATTTCTCTGCTCCTCAGAAATTAGAAGAGCAATCAACTCCTCAAAATCAGGAAATCTTTCACGAACTGAAATGGATGTCCGAAACTGTGCATAATCCTTTCCTAGACCATTCAAGGTCACAAAAACTAAATCATCATCTTCCACTGGCGACCCAATGGAAGCAAGTGCATCTGCAATCTTCTTCACCTTCATGTGGTAGCCAGTGATGCTCATACTTTCTCTTTGCACATTGTGCAACTCTTGCTTGAGCTGCATTTTCTTGGCTTGCGTATTTGTGCTATACATTTTTGACAAAGTATCCATGCCTCCTTTGGCGTACTTGCATCCTGAATATGCACAATCATAGAGTCTGAAATACTGATAGAAAACCAGTACATAACTTTCCTGGCTCTCTCATGCCATGCTTTGAATGCCTGCATTTGCTGTTGATTGGGAACATTAGGAAGAACTGGTTCTTCTTCATTTCCTGCAACAAATTCCCAATATCCTTTTCCCATAAGGAAATTCGTCATTCTAAACTTCCATGCTTGGAAGTTGTTCTTGTCAAGCTTTTCAGTTACAATCTGTGAAAGAGAATTAGACGCCATTACAGAATACTGCAAAAAATTCTATCACTGCAGAGAACACAGCTTCAGCCTCACAAGGGCAAATCTGCAAAACTGACGAAAGTGGTATTTAACCACACAGTCACTTCCTAGTGACAATTTTGCATCAACAGGCAACAAGGATGATTTTGTAACTCCCAATGTCTCTGCGCATAGGCATACGATGCAATTTCTATAGTAACTTTTCACCGACCTGTAGAACAGTGGCTGCACAGCATAAAATTGGGCCTTTTCCTGAGTGCATGCACAAAACTTTCACCTCCAAAACAGGCCCCGAAATGGCCTCAAATAAAAAAAACAGGGTTGCAGAGGGCTAAAGCATATTCCCGCAGCATATATTGCCTTCTTGCTTCACCGCGAAGGGCGTCTCAACCTGAGACAATGCACTCTTGCAATTTCCGACTATGCTACCTGCAGAGATCTGCTCCCAAAACAGAAAATGAAAGCAACACTGCTCCTCTTACCAGAACATCGCGAGCTTGGCTTGCTTTCTTGAGCTCCTTACCATGAACAAGGCTCTAATACCATGTCAAGATTGTGGGAGAGAAGGAAGGTATCTCACTTATAGCTTTCTTGCTTGCACAATGGGAGAATACACACAAAGGTGGAGGCTGAAAACAATTTTCCTCTTCTTAGTTGTGTAAGCCAAAAAGAAGTCTCATACAAAGAAATAGAAGAACCCTATATATGGGTCTCAAACCAAAGACAACTAACTAAGGTGGCATACTAACTGAGCCACGAACTAGAGTAGATAAGGATAGCTGTCATCTAGCTATTATTCATGGGCGGTGTACCAACCGCATCTGCAAACTGACAAGTCGGTGACATAAATGCACAACGGTCACCCTGGCATATCACGAGTGGAGCTCGATATCTCAACATGCACTTGTGCCAATAACTCTAGGTACTCAAACCTAGTGCATCTATGTGCACTCGAATATGCTGGGGCACATGTACTCAAAACTTAGGTGCACTTGCACTTAAGCACATTTGCACTTAGGTGTGTGTGCACCTTTGTGCACTTTTGTGCTCATGCCTATGCTTGAATGCACATAAACTTGCACTGACACATAGTCCCATCTTAATGCACTATCCCTAGAGCTATCAACACACCAAAACCTCACCTTCTATCCTAAGTGCACCACACAAGCATGCCATACCTATCCATACTATACATGCACAAGTGTTGGAACACTACTGCACACACACATTAGTGCACTTTTCATCCTAGTATGTACACACACACTAGCATATTAGTGTAGCACTTGCATATCAAGCCTCACACACTATCCTAGTGCACTAGCTCTTGCACTTGTGAAAATACATAGTGTACTCCCATCTACATTGCACTACATTAGCACACGTGCATGTGCATAGGTGTGCTTGAGCCTTGTCTTCTAAACCTTCCTAGTGCACCTATACTCACCTATAACACATCATGTAAACCCATACACTAGTATGCTACTATTGCACTCACCTCATGCAATCCTTGCACAAGCACGCAAGTGCATTGTAACAATTGCACTAGCACAACCCTTGCACAATGTTGTACCCTCAATACACCTTGTACACCCATGCACTAGAATCAACTTAGCTCCTTGCAGGTTGGAGAGTGTATACATTCCTTAGGGCTATCGTAGACTTCTTCATCTTAGTGCACTATCATGATGTACTAGAGAACCATCCTTATAGTAGAGCTCCAAAAAAACTTGCTTTGTACCACTTTAACTCAAGCATCTCAGTGCACATCCTCCTTATAATCCTACCTATCATATGAGTTTGTATCACCTAATAACATTGTAGTTACCACCCTTTGCAACCTAATGCACTACAATAGTGCACTAGCACATTGCATAGGTGGACATACCTTGTGAACTTGTGTGCCACCAATCTCCACTCTTTTGCTCACATAAACCAGTGCACACCCAAGCATACTTGTCCACCCAACTCACTCATATAGATACATTTTCATGCACATGTAGTCGACTCCCATTGTGTGCTACCCCTTGCGTACCTACTAGATCACATAGCTACAATATGATGACCGCAAGGAGCCTCCTTCTCCAAAATCCTTGATTCATATCTTGCCAAAAGTGGGGAGCTTGAGTTTATCAAGGATAGATGATGTATCTTTCCAAGACACTGAATGACCATACTAATGCATACATAGCCCCATCACCTTTGCACGACATCCTTAAAACATATCAAACACTTTCATGAACATACCATGCATAGCTTGCATCCACAATAACTAAATAAAGTGCACTACACATCACATACATGCACTAGGGCATGCCTAGTGTGCATAACTTAATTTTAGCTCATAGTAACACATTGTATCATGTATCACTTCCATCTCTACTTCCTAGCAAACCTACATATCAAGCACCACACTAAGGCACTCTAACCAATACTAACGATGCATATTAAGATACCTCCCACACATGAAACCTAATGTCCACATGCATTAACTCACTCTCACACAATCATAGCATTCCACCTTAAGTATTTAAGTGCACTAGCACATAGACAGAGTGACTGTGGTTGGGGAGGTTGGCTATAGAGAAGAAGCATAACAAATATGGATGGGAGGTTGTAGAGGCCGAGGACAAATTGAGTGGATAATGGGGGCCTCCAATATTGATGGTTTGATAGTAGGTTGTTAAATGTACTTGAAAAGGAAAAGGAAGTGCATTACATGGGGATGTCTCTATCTCATTGTGCAGTGCATAGTGTCTGTGCTAGTGGAACTAGGAGTTGGGTCGAAACCTTAGGCAAGCTCATGGTGTTCTTCCACACTTGAGGACCCAATTCATGTACAAGGGGAGGTGCTGTGGGTGTGACTAATTTCATTGTGGTATTTCTTTCCTTCCCACCTCTTTCCTTCTTGTCCCCCTCCTTTTATTTTATTTTATTTTTCTTTTTTGAATTATAAGGGGAACACATTAAGAAGCATCACATTGTTGATGAGCAAGGTGGCCAGGTTGCATAGCAACTTGAGGGCTCTACTTAGGAATGCCCTGCTCTTCAGCATATACCCCTTTAAATTGGCTCTTACATTGAGTGGAGTTGATGACAAAAATGGGTGATTACACTGAGTGAGTCTATTGTCACTCATATCTTCTAAGAGGTTCATACAAAATGCTAGCAAGAGAGTGGCTCTCATCATAAGAAGCATCATCGCACAACTGTCGATCCCCACATTGAGATAAAAAAAGAGGGGCAATGACTACTCTTCCTCCATAGTAGGTTTTTGTTTTAGTAATATTCACAATAGGCAGAGGTAGTTACATGTGGTGATGAAGGTAGGGTCAAGGCATGAGAAGAAACCTTTGAGGAAACCTGCTATAGATGGGCAGAGGTCCCTTTTGATAAAGATAAATCTTTCTTTAGGGATTGAGTCATTGACATTGTAGATCAAAGGGAAGTCATATCTACCATGCACCTCCTAGTTGAAATCAATTCCAAATCTTCTTGGGTAGGGCATGTAGATAGGATCCTCCCTTTCATGGGATAGGGTGCTGTAGAATGTGATCCAAGCCCCTAAGCTAGAGTCCTAGATGTTGCTGTGCCATCTATGTTGTGTCTCATATCCCTCCACCCTCCAAGTTACCTCCACCACCTTATCTTCCTAGTAGCCTACATATTCTTGTTGCCACCTTGTGGAGTCCCTCATTTGTTCCTCTAGTCATCTCCTTCCTAGCCTTTTTAAAAGTTTAATGATGTTTTTCACCAGCCTAGGAGATAATACTTTGTCCAATGTGCAAGGGAAGGTGAAGGAGAACTCAAAGGGATGGCCGTGGTTTTCCCATTTCTCCCACACTACAAGTTCTTGGCCTGAGTTAATAGGATCGTACTCCTCACTTTGAGGGATGGCCACTTGTGGAACTTGAAATGTCTTTTCTTGAAACTTCTTGCTAATGTGTTCCACCCTCTCTCTATGCTTGTGCCTCATCTCTACCATCCGTTCAGGTGGCCCTACTTCCTCCCCTTGCTCTTCTTGTTGTACTTATGGCTACAGAGGGTGCCTTGGTTCTTGCATTAGTTCTTCCTTTCAATGGTTTGGTTCAAAGTGAGGTTCAAAGTCAAGCCCTTCTTCCTGCATTGGCTCCAATGGCTCCCATTGAGGTGGCTACATTTGATATTCTAGCTCCCCAAGCCCTACCAAGGAGAGTTATTGTGTGGCTAAGCCAGCTGAGATTAGGTAAGCACGTTGCTCCCCTACTCCCAAGCTAGTGATAGACTTAGGTGCATTGGCATAGAGTCCATGTTGTAGTGCCCTCGTGGTTAGTTCTAGTTTTCTTCTTAGTTGCTCTGATGCCTCTTCTCCTCCCGGATGCATGACATTCAATATTGTGCTCAATAATGTGCATTGTTGCTCCAGCATTCTTGTCTCGACAATGGTAGATTTGCTTTTTGCCAAGAGGTGCTTACTCTCAGAATGGGTCATCTTGTTGGATAAGTCTTGGACTTTGTCTTCATTCTTAGCTTCCCATTCCTCTACTTTCTCCTTCATCTCCTCTAGCCCTTGTTTTTGGTACCGAGCTAGAGTGGCAATCACATGCTCCTGCTCCTATGGCCATAATGTGTGCATTTGTTCTTGCTTTTGGTTTGATGTTCCACCTACTCTTTCAATATGGCTTGCTCGTGGAGAGCTGATTGTAACCAGTTTTGCAGCTCCATTAACTTCTTCTTAGTCTCCTCATATCTTTGGTTCCTTGCTACCTACAGCTCTGTCCTTGCCTCTTCTTTGTGCCTCTTCAACTCCTTTATTTCTAGCTCTAGACATCTATTTTCCTAGGATTTGAAGGTGCACATATTCTCTAAGGATATATGATTTTCTCTTTCTTCATCATGCAACTCCTTTAGACTCTCTTCTCCCTCTCTTGCCTTTAAGACCTCTTTAAGAGCGATTACTTCCATGTTCATGATGGTCATCACTCTTGCTTTCTCCAGCTTGTAGGCTACAAATGCAATCTTTTCTTCTTTGAGCTACACAACAAGTGCAGCCTTTTTCTCCTCTATTGCCTTGTTGAGTTAGCTTTGTAGCTTCTTTACTAATTCATCTTGATCTTCATTGTTGTGTATGGCCAAAGGCATCAAAGTGGTCGACTCTTCTAAGCAAGATATGTTTGGCCCTTCGCGTGATTATGCATCGCTTGTGCTACTGACCTCTTTGCGCAATTTTCTGTACTTTGGAAACTAAGTATTGCATGTAGGCCATAATGTTGCTTTTGTTGACTTCCTTCTGCAATTCCTTATGTTGGGGTAATTGTTAGTGTGGCCATGATTGGTGGGATTGGGTGTAGAGGGGATTTACCCTTGCCTTCTACAACCAGTCTTGGTCTTGCTTCCTCAGTTGCTACACTAGTGCTTGCCACATCCTCTCTTGTTGGGCTCATCATTGCCAATTCCTGAGATTAGGAACTTTTCTCCATGGATCTATGAATGGTTGGGGCAGTCTCCTGCTCCTCCTATTGCCTTAGTCATTCTTTCTCCTCTTCTTGCCTCTTCATGTGCTCTTCTTCTAATCTCTTTGATTCCTCCTCCACCCTTTGCAACTCCCTGTTTTCCTCGGAGAGGTGGATCAAGTTCTTCTTATGGGGATTTTGAGGACGATCTTTTTCCTCCCCCCTTGGCTTGACAACTAGGAGCCTTACTACTCATTGAGTGTCCTCTAGCTTGAGGCTTCTCGTCTGAGAGGGTTGGTCATTCTCCTTTTCATTAGCAACTCTCTTTGTGTTGTCCTACTATTCCTTGTGGATTTTGTCTTCCCCCTATTCTCCTTCTAAAAGTGAGAGGGTCAAGCTTGCTAGGGTGGGAGAGTGATGATCCTCTTGGATTGGTGATGGCTCCAAGGTCTCCTTTGCTACTTCTCTTTCCACCTCCCCCAAAGCTTCTTGGATGATGGCAACACTTCTCTAAAGCATATAGTCGAAGTCTTGGAGGCAAGTTTTTTCCTCTCAAACTCCATTGCTATGGTAGCCAAAGACTCCCCTCATGCCACCTCTATTACTGTGGCTACTACCTTTGTTGATTCATGTATGGTCTTCCGGACAAAGGTGTTTCAATTGACCTCATCTAGGGCATTGGCTACAAGGCTCTCTAGCAATGGTATGTCTATTATATTCATAAGAGTATTTTATTTCTAGCTCGAGAAAAGGGTGTGGACCATTTTAGCCTACATTCGAATGGTAGGGTCTGGAATGTCAGCTCAACTGATTCCATCATTTGTGTAGACCTTCTTTTTATCCATCCCACCATTCTATACACATCCCTCTTTGGCCTCTTCTCTAGATCCTCTGCTAATCACAGTGCCTTCTCCACAATCTTTGGATCAAGGGCAACTTCCACCCTTCTAGAGGTTTTGCCTTGCCTGATGGTCACTATGCCACTCATCCTTTGGGCATCAAAGGTCCTTAAGAATTCTATACATTTGTTGTGGTTGATGTCTCATCCCAAGTTTTCTAGGTACTTGGAAATATTACATCACTCTATCATTTGTACCACTACCTCTTCAACTATCACCACTCCTTCTAGGTTGTGGATGCTACGATAATTTAATTAATTGAATGCTCTGATCTCCATAGCTAATCCGTATCTCCTATGCTCTTCTTTGGAGAAGGGGAGCCTATTGGCTTGACACTTTGTTTCCTGTTGTCACACCATATCCACACTTAGTTTTCTTTTAGGGGCATCTTGTACAAAAAGTAAAATGACTAGAAATATTAGTGTCTGACAATGAGAATTATAGCCCAAAAAATAAGAATTCTCATATAATCAATCCGCACACTTTACATATTAAGGTCACCAAAGTTGAGTCAACTTAGAATGTGGAGCTCTTCCTCCATTCGAATCTTATCCAAGTGTGGGTGAAGCTTGATATTATCTTCTAATGGCCGATTCCTAGTTATAGCCAACACTCTAAATGAGGTAGAGGCCACATAGGTCATGTTGTACTTAGAAGTCTTGATGGCCCATCGTTGCTCCACATTGATCATGATTTGGTAGCCCGCTTGAGCTCATGAAAGGCACAAATAATACCAATTGTGTAAGAAATTGGACTTAGATTCAAGAAGTCATCGAAGTTCAAAAAGTTCTTGTGGTGGCATGGAGATTGTACTTTTTTTAATAGGATGTGATCAAGAGTTGGCTTACGACTTTTTCTCATGAAATTCCATTTCCAATCATCTTGTTGCAATAATGGAAGTCTTAATAAAAATGAATTCATATTCTTCCCAAGAATAGGGCAAGTAATGTACCTCGTTTACCATGGGTTCATCAAGTAGGCCTAGGTCCAAACATTCGTAACTTCTAGCAAACAGTGTGAAGGTTGAATCTAGTCATCGAATGCGCATTGCCAAGTCATCCCATGTGTCCATGGCCATGTTGGAAGCCACTTCAAGAATGGATCATCATGGTAGCGGTGAGCTAAGGTTTGTTGGTGGTTTAGATTTAGTTGAACATGACAAGTTGATGCGGGGTGCTTCCACTTGAAGATTCTCATTGGGTGTGGCAAGATTGGTTTGCGAGGTTTAAAGTTCAATTAACACTTTCTCATCAGGTTTTGTAGTGGTGATCATCTTAAAGTCCTTAGACGAGAACTCACTCATGAGCAGTTGCTCCTAGACTCTTGGTTGAGCTTTGCATTGATAAGCCATTTAAGCACTCAAGAATTGAGCACCCTTCCTTTTAGTTTTTTTCCTCCCTTATTTCGATCGACATTTTTGAAGCTTGGTTTTTAGGGCATGAGATTGAGGATCATACATAGCTGTTAACCCTCAAACGAACAAGATGGAAAAGATGGAAAATCTAAAGTAGAAGACAAGGACAAGGCAAAAGTGAAACAGAAGACGAAGGTGCACCAATAAGAATCTAGAAACACAAGAAGTGTAGAAAATTCCTAAATCAAAGAAAAAGACACATGAGGAAAAGCGCAAGTCTATACTATTTTTAAAAAGTGCAAGGCACACCATAGTTTAATTTAAGAGTGCCCGGCACTCACCCGTGCAATTTGTAAAGGTAGATGGGTCGTAGGAAGGAAGCTAGGAAGATAGGAGGACAAGGGGAAAAAGGGCCTAGGCCACGGCCGGCCATGTAAAAAAGGGGACCGCCCAAAAGGGATGTAGAGTTTTGTATATAAAGTTGAAAAGTGAATGAGAAGCTCATTCTTGTGTATGGCCAAAAGCTTCTTCTTCTTCTTCTTCTTTCTTGCTTGAGCTTGTGCTTGAGAGAGGGAGTGTGAGAGTGTGAGGGAGTGAGTGTGTGAGGGTGAGGGACCAAGGAGGAGAAGCTCTCCATATTCTCCAATCTTCTTCTCTTCTCTTCTCTTCTTTTGTCTTATTCGCGGCAATGGAGCTTGGAGCACGGAGCTTGAGGATGGAGCTTGCTTGAAGCTTGCACTTGGATCGTGGAGCTATCGGAGTGCACGGGAGAGGAAGTAACTCGATCGGCATGGAGGTAAGCTCACTACACTCATGGATAGATAGTGCATCGGCTATGTGGGAGGTAGCCATTAGTGTTGGGCTTGGAATGCTTGAAGCAATAAGCGGTCTGTGGGTCTTGGGGGTTGAGCGAAAGCTCCCACATTTTGATTTCGTTGCCGGGACCAATGGATTCAAGCCTTCAGCGCTTGCACACTTCGAATTGAGCATTGAAGTAGGATTTTCCCCAAATCGGTGCTTGAGGTAAATAGGTAGGAAGTGAGGGAGTTTGAAGAGGTATTCGATCTCCTTAGCAAGTAGATTTTTGTTGTTTTGGACTTGGGAAAGTATGATGGAGTAGTGTAGGTATTTTCCTTATGATTTTTTCTTGCATTTAGGAAGGATAGGAGCAAAACATGGGAGCAAACAATAGGGTTTTCTATTGCTGTATAACAGGCTAAAACAGGGAAAAGAAGGGCTAAAAATGAAATTTTGGGTTAATGTTAGTAAGGGAGGCAAGAGTAAGGTGAGTACAGGCCTGGGTAGGGTGATAAGGGGCCATGAGTGGCAAGAAAGGCCACATTGTGCATTGCAAGGTTTCAAGAGAGCAGGAGGAAGGGAGAAAGCTTCATCACATGGATCCACTTTGATCTGGCCATCCAGGAGTTATTTGCCCAGCCCAGATAATTCCACACCTTCCCCTATATGAGTAGGTTGGATTTGGAGGTGCTCAGCATGAAGAAAGCCCTCGATCGCTCGGCGCGACGAATTCTTTGAAGTTTGACAAAAATCGCATCGCACTCAGCCTGTCTGAGTGACGACGATTCTGGGCCAGTCCCAAAATCGGCCCTTAAACTCAGTCGTTCGGTCCTCCGTTCAGCCCTCGGTCCGCCGCTCGGCCATTCAGCCCACTACACTCGGACGCCTTTCACTCGGCCTATCTAACTGAAGCATTCGGACCAACTTTGAAATTTGGCCCTCGACCCTGCCGACTCGGCCCTACCCCACTTGGAGAAGTTGATATTCGGCCTAGTCGAATTCACCACTCGGCCCTTGGCCGATTATCCCGCTCGTCCAAGAGATCCAATTCGGCCCTCACTGCGTGTGTCTCGACCGGTCCGAGTCACCCACTCGGCCCCTGCAATTCAAACAAGTTGGGCCAAGTGTGGACTTCTCCAAATTTTCCAAAAATTTGACTAGCTAGACCTAGCTAGAGCTCAGTCGCACAACCTGTCGCGAGTCCTCCTGATGCTCAGAACTCGATTCTGGTGCAAGGAATGAGCAAAATCGTAAGGCACAACCACTTAGTAGCTTGTGTAGGCTGTCGTGAGACCTAGAGTCCTAGAGACAACCCGCTGAACCATAAACCCCCTGGACCCCCACAGAGGGGGCTTGCCCCTTTCGCACCTCCCCCAAGTAGGTTGGAGAGAAAACACGCGCTGTGACAGGTCCTCCAAATTAGAACCTAGTGTAGTAATGGCTCTACACGAGCATGGATTCTCACTTGCAAAAGAGAAACCAAAAGCCCATACTCGAATAGAAACAAACAAAGACCCTAGAACCTCAATGGGCCAATCTAGCCAACAAGAGCAAAAAGGCCACACTGCAAAAACACGTACATGTTGCATTCTGACTGCATCTAGTCAAAGCAAAAAGCAACAACATCAAGCTACAACGACAAGGATGACTAGATATGACAGTCCTAAATGATAGATGCACCTTGAATAGCACTGCAATGACGATCCAAGACATTAGTCGAGAATCCACATCTGGTCGTGCAGTTGGGGACCCAAGGGCATTTGTCAGAAAGCTTAAATTTATGAACTAAGACCTGGAAGATGAAGACATAGTACCGCCTACTTATCTTAGGGTCAAACTCACCGCGAAAAGGGAGCTCACTATCAATGCTCTGATTGATGAAGAAGTAGATTTTGATATCTTGACCTATGAAGCATGGACCCTACTAGGCCAACCAGAGCTCACACTGACTAATGCAAATCTTAGCCCTTATGGGGGACACCCACAAGCACTCATAGGGAAGTGCAAAATCCTTGCGACAATTGAAACTGAAAGCTTGCCTATCCTATTTTATGTTCCTCAAAATAGTGCTAATTGCGGGAAGGAAACCCTCCTAGGAAGACCCTTTAAAAGGGCGACCAAGTATGAAGCTGACTATGTAGCACAGAGGATACAGTTGACACTACCCGGTGTGAGGATAGTCACAACCTTTACCAAGGATGGCCTCATCAAACCTCGAGGGAAAGGCAAGGAAGGTGCTGACATAACAGTCAAGCCTACTAACGAGAGTAAGGACTTGTTGGAAGAGTTGATACAAGCACAAGTCGAACAACGAGAGCCAGTGAGTGAGGCCATGCCTGAAACAAGAAGGTCAAGAGACAATGCCAAGGACGAGCCTTGGACTTATAAATATCGTAGAAGATCCCAAAAGAAGCCCAAGCCTTATAGACGAAGGTATCGATGGAGGGTCAGCACAATGCCGCAATGGATATCCAAAGCATTGCTACGTGCTCAAGGGTATTACACAGGTAACCAATGGATTTGGATGCCAAAAACCCCTGCTAAACCTCCTTTGTCGACTGAAGGCCAGATTGTATCAAGAGCAAAGAAGCGTAGGAGGAGATCTAAACAAAAAATCAAGTCTTGAGTCAAACAAATTGGAGTGATCGAGCCCCTCACTGTCGAAATCAAGAAACCAAATAGGACTAATCAGAGGGTAGATCCTCAGCCTAGCATGCTTGACAAGCAGATATCAGATGTAATCATTGAGGATACGCAAAAGCCACTAGTGCCCCATAAGCTTTTGATTCCCCAAGAGGGTAAGAGGCATCATAGGCACAACATTGCTCATGGCAAGGTTAAATGCTCAACAAAGCAAATGGTAAAATCATCTAACAACCATGAGCAAATTTTCCAGCTAGTGTCGAAGCCACTTAGGAGTCCCAAGTCTCCTACACCCTCTTTCCCTAAACGGACATAGGAAGCACAATAGTAGTCATCAAGTGCAGCTGCTCAATCCCAATCTCTATCTCATTTAAGCTTCCAAATGTCCAAGAGGTGGGACATGACACCATCCGTAGCTCTCGGCCCAAGGATATGCCTATGCAACCTAATGTGACTAGATCCGATCTATATAAGTGAATGCTCAAAGGGCAACAAAAGACACAACCACTTCTGATCACCCTAGGGACTTGACTCCACAATCCACCAAGAGTAGCCAGTCCACTGGACTAGTCACTACTACTTCCAATTAGGGATCACAGTAGTCATAGCCCTTGGCCGTGACAACGACCCTTGTGGAACGTGTGCTTAGCAGTTCACCCATGGAGGAGCTACCGCAACCAGGATCCTTGACAACTCCAGCACTTTCAAAGCACCTAAAGCCTAGGCTTGAGGAGAAACCTCTCAAGATGTAGCCAAGGAGATGGCGCATCTGACCAATCAACCTAGCAAGGCTATCCAGCAGGTTGCAACTACATTCCATGAGAGGACACACCAGAGAAGGGGAAAGCTGAGGCCCAACCAAGCACATCAACGACTGACCTAGTTCAAGGTCTTGAGTTGTTAAGTTTTGCACCTTCACTGACTAAGAAAAAGAGGAGAAAACAACAAAAAAAATAGTAGTTACAAGTAATTATGGATTCCAAGAACATTGAGACCAAGAGCTCTAGAGAGCTGAGGAATAAAGCATCGAGTCCATCCACCAAGGAATCCATTGATATCTCTCCTAATAGCGTTGAAGCCTTAAACACATTTTTGTGTCCTGAAAAATCAAAGCAACCATTACCATTAACGGTTGCTTCCAATACTCAATCCACCAACAACAGAACTCACATTGACCAATCAAGAGTGGACACAACACTGTCACAACAGGGTGACAAATCTATACCAAACACATCCAAGGAGAACCATGACACAATAGCAACAAAACCTCAAGAAAAATGCACAATTAGCGTTGAGCAATCTTGCTCATCTAGGCCTGAGCCCCTAGCTATGCTAAAGCCTAGGAAAACTCTTAGAACCTTGCATGAGATAGCAACCGAGCAAGCCCTTGTTGAACATAGAAGTGTCGCTGAATGCTTAATTGAGTTGGATGCTAAACTCAAAGTATTCACACGTGTTTACGTCCTTTCAGACATGGGTGCATTCCCTAAGGAGCAGCTTGAAGAATACTTGCCATTTCCCCTAACCTGGGAAGAGCAAGAACATCTTGACGAGCACTATGATAGGTCCTACATGAATGCATGTGACTCACCTCTAATGAGGAAGCCGATGAACTACGCTTAACTGTAACATTCAATGATATGCTCTGTCAACCAAATCTCTTAGAGATAGAGAAACTAAAGTGATAATCAGAGGGTCAAATTCAATTAGAAAAATGTTGGGTTGAAAACGATGTTGCAATGGCCGAACTGAGAGCCCAAATTATGACAGTCTCAATGGAGTGATTGGCCAAATGGCAGTCTCAAAGAGACCCAACCTATGTGGCACCAACTTCCTTTCAAGTGCTGACTACCATTCGGGGTATGGACTTAGCTGGAACTAGCCAAGAGAACTCTTTGACTGATAAGGTTCTCACTGAGGAAGAGTTACATGTTGCCAATAGACTCGGACAAGGTACCATGCTACTCGATGTTGCAAAATATATATTGTTATTGAGTATGCTGCCACGAGTACTAGATGCATGTGCCACACTCTAGTACAATCTGGAGTTCTACAATTGGTTTTTATCCTCGTGAAGTGACATGGATTTGTAAATATGTATATAAATAAACAATGAATTTTGCGACCCTGTATAGGTAACATCACAACACATAGGCAATGATAGTCAAGCACAGGGAGAAGAGTTGGGTTTGACAGGCACATTTAGAAGTTGTGTGACCATTCCCACCTCTATGTGGAGGGCATGTAACCCTCATTACTGCCATAGGAAGCCCTGACCAACATCTCTGATGGTGTAGACGGGGCACCATCCCTTCCTATACACCTTTCCCCTTTTCGGTCTATCCTTCCGAGGATGAGCCCTGCCCCACTCCATGATACCACTCCATGCAACTTCGCATAAGCCAAGTTTTGCTAATCTCTGGAGGAAAAACAAACATCATCATGGGGGCCATCCCTCTACAACAAACATTGCATGCCTCACCTCTCTCCTCCTCGTCATATGTGCTTGATAACCCACTGTATAATCCCTTCCATGTGAATAGTTTTATCCTGCCTCAGGGCCTAATCCTTGGTTTGCATTTTGTAGGTCCTCCTACGGTAGCAGTCATGGACCACATAATGTAGCTGGCATGCAAGGAAGCTCTCCGCCGTCGAAAAGAGCATAAGGCACTAGCGCCCCCACCAGAACGCTATGTGCCTACTCTAAAGAGGTACGCGTCAAAAAGAGGCCCCAAACGACATGCCCAGGATGATGCAGACCGAAAGCCCCCCAAGCCAAGAGGACAAGGGCTCAAGGGAGCACATGGGGTGTGGCAACACCAACCATGCAGGCTCCCACCAGACGCTTGGGCACCAAGTGCTTGAAAGAGGAGAGGGCAGCTCGAGACAAGCATGAATTTGATGCATTGTTTAAAAGCATACAGTTGCGGCCAACTAGGGACTATACCATTCGGGTCCCAGTCAACATTTTCCCCACCTAGCCTCACAAGAGCCCCTCACCAGCATAGCCTCGGTCGCTCGACCACCCAGACTTGCCCCATCTCATACAAATAGAGTAGCCGCATGTTGTATAAAAGGCTTATCAAATGCTACCTAGCCATGACTTTTTGTCTTTAAATAGTTAAGTATTGACATGTTCCCCAATTGTACAAACTTTTCATATCTGCATTTAATATATTTCACATCTTTAGCAAAAGAAAAATAAAATCAAGCACAAGTTATAAGTATCTAAGTCAACACCATGGAAATCAGATAAGTGATGTCTCCTTGCGTTGCACTGGTTTATTATAGTTACGAAATATGCCGTACATGTACTCTCATAAAGTGACAAGTGGATGCGAGATGATGCAGGTCTTTGTGTGAAAGTGTTCAATACCCAAGACATCGCAAGACCACCAACCCCACAAAGATCCACGACAAAGCCATGCTGCCGAAAGCAAAAAACACCCTTGACGATGACCCATATCGCATGGCCCAAAGCATAGTCATTGGCTACGCTATCTTTTTGGGTCAAGCTCTACATTTGGCTCATGGCAGATGTTACCTCGATTGTACTGACATCGTGTGTTGCAAAGAGGTTTGCAAAATCTCAAGTGTATCTCCCCATCTCAAAAACTGTTTCTCTAACAACGCGGCTAGGGCACAATCATCACTGTAATTTCCATTTTCTGAGCCTTCGAAGCTTGACATTTTCCAACCCATTGAAAGGCTGAAACCTCAACATATTGCAATGGTTGTACTCAGGCAAGTCCCCAAAAAAAAAAGGAAAAAAGAAAAGAAAAGAGACGAAAAGAAAAGAAGCACCCATGATCACGGCACAGCACCTAGGGATCCTCAAATTAGGTGCATCCAGTGACCTTGGTGTCGGCTGGCTCCATACCTAGTCCCCTAGCCCTTTAGCATCACCCACATTTGTTTAGGGGACGTCAAGGGCAGGACATACCTAGGGAACTTGTCTCGCCTATGGTTAAACTTGTCACCCTGACTCATTTGCACGATTCCTTTTTTTACACTCTTCTTTAATACCATTGCAATCCATCGTGGTAAGTCACGCAAGAACAGCCATGGAAAGTACACCATACTCGTCAAGCAATACAAGTAGCTACTAGCTACTGCAAGTGAGGTGTCCCTTATTCAATTATGCTACATCGTGCAGTCACAATGCAAAGGATGTCTCATACACCTTCACATGTACTTCTTCTCAACATGGACAACTTTGCTTTATCCACACGTTGTTATGCGAAACCAGCCCACGGTCTTCTAACTACATAATATCTAACTATACACGAGCACTCACATAATATTTGCACCCAAATATATACACAGTTTGGGTCCTCAAGTGCAAGACAATACTCTTAGCTTACTTAGAGTTCGGCCTGTCTCCCAAACTAATTGAGCTACGTCTTGTGCATGGTAAAGAAGACTAGCACTACCCCTAGGGAGAGACCACATATAAGAGGTTTTCAATTGCAGGTATTGAAGACTCCAACTAAAGTGTCGTTCACTCTTCATCGATGCCCAACTCTGAATTCTTATCCTTTATCATCCTGCAAACCTACCACGAATAGTCATGTGCAAAATCCCCAACAAACCAACACTTGTGCTGGCCATCAGTGCAATCCCCAACAACAGCCCTACCACCAACTCCAACAACCCTACCACCAACCACCTAGGCCACCAACGTACCCCTAACAACCTTCCTCCAAACCACCACCAACACTCCTCCACGGCAGCCATAGATGTCCCTTTCACCCACGTCTTCAATGCATGCCAAAGCCTACTACCTACGATTATAAGTGCCATGGGAATGGCACTCGTCTAGGAGGGGGGTAATGTTAACCCTCAAACGAACAAGGTTGAAAAGTTGGAAAATCTAAAGCAGAAGACAAGGCCAAGGCAAAAGTGAAATAGAAGACAAAGGCGCGCCAAGAAGAATCTGGAAACACAAGAAGTGCAGAAAAGTCCTAAATCAAGGAAAAAGGCACATGAGGAAAAGCGCAAGTTTATACTATTTTAAAAAAGCACAAGGCACACCATGGTTTAATTTAAGAGTTCCGGGCTCTCACCCGTGCAATTTGTAAAGGTAGATGGGCGGTAGGAAGGAAGCTAGGAAGATAGGAGGACAAGGGGAAAAAGGGCCTAGGCCACGGCCAGCCATGTAAAAAAGGGGATAAGGGGATGACCACCCAAAAGGGATTTAGGGTTTTGTATATAAAGTTGAAAAGTGAATGAGAAGCTCATTCTTGTGTGTGGCCAAAAGTGGGTCTCCTCCTCCTCCTCTTCTTTTTCTTCTTCTTGCTCGCTTGTTTGAGCTTGTGCTTGAGAGAGGGAGTGTGAGAGTGTGAGGGAGTGAGTGTGTGAGGGTGAGGGACCGAGGAGGAGAAGCTCTCCATCTTCTCCTCTCTTCTTCTCTTCTCTTCTTTTCTCTTGTCTTACTCGTGGCAATGGAGCTTGGAGCGCGGAGCTTGAGAATGGAGCTTGCTTGAAGCTTGCACTTGGATCGTGGAGCTACCGGAGTGCGCAAGAGAGGAGGTAACTCGATTGGCGTGGAGGTAAGCTCACTACACTCATGGATAAATAGTGCATCGGCTATGTGAGAGGTAGCCATTAGTGCTCCGCTTGGAATGCTTGAAGCAATAAGCGGTCCGTGGATCCTGACAGTTGAGCGAAAGCTCCCACAATAGCACTTGAGAGTTTAGGCAATTGTAGTAGGGTGTTACCCTCTTCGTATCCTTGGACTCGCAATAGGGCTTTTGAAACCCAAAGCTGCTAAGTCACATGTGACTGACTATAGGAGCACCAACTCTGCTGTTTAGGCCTAGAGCTTGAGGTGTGGAAACTATGCATTCCAAATGATTGACATTTGTGAAACTATTGTCTATGCTTAGGGGCCCACTTGAGTGTTTGGATAGTAGTTCTAGTTGTGGCTTCCAAATGCAATTGTGAAGGTACTATGGGAGTACATTGTGCTAGAGACTTGGTTTAGCTATTAGTGGCACTACAGGCTTTGGGACAACTATGGTGCCCTTTGTTGAAAGTTGTTACTATTCTAACATGATTGATGGAAAGGTGGATGCACTGTGAGTCATAGTCAACATTACAATAAACTTGTTTTTGAACACGCATCCTAGCAATGACTCCTTATCAACACTTTGCTTGTTAGGTACCACATAGAAAATTATGGGTAGGCTCTTAGTCTTGATAGAAACCATTAGTTTGCATTTTTCCAAGAGTGGATAGGATTGCCCCCCAAATGGGCTAAGTTGTGCATTGGTTGGTTGCAATTGAAGCTGACCCATGGTGGTCCAGTGTTTGTGCATTAAGATATTGGCATCATCTCTCTCGTCAATTAAAACACATCAAGGGTGTATGCATGTTGGCAGGTTACGATGATCTGTAGGTAGGTTGGTGCTACTACTTCCTCATCCACCTCCTCGAGTTTTGAGATGGTTGCAACCATCACATTCATTGGTGGTTCTATCATCAGAGGTTCATGAAGTGGATGTGATGGAGACTAATACTTTCTAATGTGTCTTCCGTTGAAGAAACCTATACCCTCTCCTTCTAGGGTTTCAAGTTCCACATTCCCCGTTCCATTGACATTGTGGACCTTGAAAGGTCCCAATCCCTTGAACTTCATTTTCTGCTTGTGTCCCTTAACAGAGTATAGCAAGAATAAGTGTAACGTGTCCACTTGTCTACTTGTAGGACACGTCTTAGCGGCCCATCGGGAAGAGAATCCAGAAAGCGCCGCTCGGCACTCCCACGGAATGTCACGGGGTTTGCGATCTAGGTCTTCCCGAGTCTACCACAAAGCGAAATCATTCCGATCGTTCCCATTTAGGACTGACCTAAATCAGGGTTTTCCTAATGGTCAAGTTCCTAGAAGGTAACTAGCCTCGAACCGTCAGGGTTTTCCTAATGGTCAACTACTTTACGCAGAAACGTCAGGGTCGAAGCGGATTCATGCTGCACTTGGTTCAAGGAGAATGGGAAACGAGAGGAATGCAAAGCTCAACCTCTCTGCCCGTAAGGCATAGTCCCATTCCGTTCCCCTAAAATAGCATAAATTGGGACTCTAGTATCCTAGATTCTAGGTCATTGTTTACCTTGCTGTCAAATCCGTTGAGAAAAGTTCCTGGCCAACCGGAACCATCCTTCCCTAGGATGGACCCATGGTCACATCCACGGCACTTTCCCCAGGGTTGCTTTAGTTATCTACTTACCTACCACATTTAGTTTGACAAGCAAAAATAGCTTTCTTAATTAGCCAATTAATCATCGGTTCCTTCACATAACTTAAGCACTGACATAGAAAAAAATGTCAAACAAGTTCCTTTTCAATAATTGATCTTATTTATCAGTCTTTGAAATACATCATATAATCCAGCCCGAAGGCTAATCCATAATCCGCCCGAAGGCTATTCCAATAATCCTCAGGGATCACTATTCCAAGTTTCCGCCCGTAGACTAGTATGCGGGCCTCGAGATCCAATCCCGAGTCACGTCGGCCTCTTGTGTAGGACCCGAAGGCAAGGGATTTACGGCCAGAGCCCCCCTGGCACCCAAGCATCCTCCTGCTCCAAGTAGCACCCACGAAGAGACCTCTCGCGACGGGTTCGGTCCACGTACCCAGCACGGCTAACAACCCCCTTGGATAGGGTCAGGCAAACACTCGGGGGTAATTGATGCTGCCTCTCCCTCTAGACCTTCAACCTGAAGCATTAATTATTTTTCCAGCTTTAGTTCTTTGAGCAAAGAAGAACAAACAATGCTCCTAACTATATAAACACAATCAATCCAGTGGTCGTTTGTTTGGCCAATTGCTAAGGTGTGAATCATTTTCTTTGAATGCATCTAGAAATCGATCTAGGATCAATTGCGACTTGGCAAGATCCCCAAGGGTTTGTTTGTTTACTCTTTTATCCTTGGGTTAGGGTTTATACCATGTTAACCCAAATCAACAAACACCTTAGCTTCCTTATATTAAGGTTAATAAATCTTGGACAACCTCGTTGTCCTATCTTGATTTGTCAATTTCTTGCTAGACGATACACAACTTCCCTAACTTGGCAAATCAGCCTCAGGGGAAGGTGATGTAGGAGGATGGCTACTCACCCTCAAGATAGTTTGACTTGTACTTAGGACTTGCCAACCTCGATCTAAGGAGTGGCAATTCTATTTTGTGATTTAACACAAAACCATGCGACATTGCAACTTGTTGAATAGGAGTCGCATCTAACTTGCGGGATTAGTTCTCTCATCAAATGGTAATCCTTGGTCGAGAATACATTTGGTCAAGATGTAGGGTTTGGGAGTCCTCTTGACCCAACCCAACCCTAATGCTACTAGGCCGATAACTCTTTGGCCCTTAGGGTTCCTAGTTTCCTTTCGGAAGTCTAACATGTGGTCATCTGATCATTAGGGTGAGGACCCTAGATCGTTCTTGCGTGGGCTTTTAGCTAACCCTAACATTTCGCGAATGTGGGTAGGACCTTTGGGATTGAAAGTCTTGACTTGGGATCCCACGTGCGATGCTAGGCAGAATTTTTAACGTAACCAAACCCTACCTAGCACTTTTAGGTGTTTGTCGTACTAATTATTTATGCTTTTATGAATCCCATGTGGGTTACGCCCTCACAAGCGATTTACCTAAATGGATCTAATTGTCTTGCGACAAGAGGTGGTCTTTTCTTAGAGATGCTAATATTTTTCGTAAAAGGTGTAAATAGTTGCAAGACATAACATTCCATGCAAATATGTGATTCATTGACTTTTCCTTCTATGCAACTATAAAATGTACAATGGCCATTTCTTTTTCTTGCCTAAACTATAAAGATTGACAATTTTAGGGCTAACTTGTATAAATCCTACGTTGATTTACATCCAGAACTATGCTTATGAACCTTTCGTTTAATGCAATTTAATTCAGGCTTTAATATGACAATTTCATCCATTCCCAAATCCAACTTCGATAAAAGAAGTCCATGCATGCATGCCATGCGACCATTATTGATTTAATTTGTTCTTCAATACTTAGCCCAACCTAGGATGTAATTTTCACCGCATGCAATTTACAAGGTACATAAATCCCTTTCATGCAATGCAACTATTTGGACAATATCTAATGGACGTCAATGATTATCTCCTACAAATCACGTCTAGGATATTATTATCTAAATGCATTATGCACTGATCTTTTTCACGAGAAAATCAAGGATGCATTTAGACAAATCCACCTTTTAACCTATGCAATAGGATCACAATGTGGAAGTGCAAGGAATTTCAAATGCACATCATGCAATTAAATCTTTGAGAATAGGATGATCAATTAAAATTTCCAAGTGTAATTAAACTTGCCTACGAGAATTGGACATGCCTCATGCGGAATCAATTTTTAAGAACATGGGTATTGAGATTCGGGGTGTTGTCCACATGCGAACTCGGAGTAGAAGCTCCCACATGTGCGCCTCTCACCATTTTCTTGGGAGCCATTGATGAGTCAAAGCAACTTCCTCTTGGGTCCTTTACACATTACGAATCCCTTTCCTGCCCGATATCTTCTCCTTTGCACAGGACACGGCCTTACAGTCGCGGTTTTGAAGGCACCCGAGAAGGCACGGGTGAATAGGGGCTATGGGAACTTTTATGGAAGATTCCAAGCCTCTGAACACCAGAGATGACATGGAAGGGGGGTGGAAATGATTGGGAAGGAGGAGATGTCGACGAGGATAGAGATGAGAATGATGATTATGATGATGGTGGTTGTGGAGTAGCACAGTGTGGCGCAGCAGCAGAGCAGGCGACAGCAGCGCGGCGTGGCGGATGGCGACGGCCTGGGGCAGCACGACAACTCCCTCTGTCTCCTCCCTCCCCCAAGATTAAGGGGAGGTTATATAGGATAAGGGGGGGGGGGTAGCCTCCCACGTGGCTGGCTTGCATGCCTCCCCTCCCTCATGAGGGTATTGTTGGTTGAGAGTACTTTCATCCATCCAAGTGGCATCCTCTTTGGGATAATCTTTCCACTGGATGAGATATTATCTCAAGGTCCTAGATCTCAAATGCCTCTCCCTAACATCTAAGATCCTGTTAGGCCATAGCTCAAGGACTCCTTGGCTAGGCATTACAACTTGTTGATCATCAAGCACATGACTAGGGTCAGGTACATACTTTTTCAGTAGATTGATATGGAATACATTATGAACTTTTAGGTTTTCAGGGAGTTGAAGTCTGTAAGCGCTAGGCCCTAGGAACTTGAGAATCTTGTAAGGTCCACAATACCTTGGACTTAGCTTTTTGCATTCACCCAAGAATAGGGAACTCTTCTTTGAATGTACGCCAATGAAGACCATATCGCCTTCAATGAAGGATCTGTCTTGATGTTTCAAGTCCGCATAAGCCTATTGCCTGTCCTTGGTGGCTTGAATGTCCTGTCTTATTGACTTGATTTGGTCATCCATATCTTCTAGCATCTGTCTTGAAGCTTCAAACCTCAAGGTTGGATCCGAAAAGCTTAAAGGACTACAACAGTCGTGCCCATATAATACTTGAAAAGGGGTCATCTAAATGCTTTGCTGGTAAGAAGCATTGTAGGCAAACTCAACCAATGGCAAATATTGCATCCACTTTTTGGGTTCGCGACAGCAGTGTGCCCTTAGCATATCTTCAATGACTTGGTTGACTCGTTCCGTTTGACCATCAGTTTGGGGATGGTAAGCTGTACTGAAACAAAGTTGAGTCCCAATGGCCTCGAAGATAGCCCTCCAGAAGTGTGATGTGAAGAGAGTGTCAGGATCACTAATAATTCTTCTGGGTAACCCATGTAGTTTGAATATCTCCTTGATGAATAACCTTGCAATGCCTGAGGCTTTATAGTTTGTCTTAATAGGAATAAGATGTGCAACCTTGGTGAGCATATCAACCACAACCATAATGGAGTTGTATCCTCCGTGAACTTGGGGCAGGCCAACAACAAAATCCATACTAATGAATTCCCATTTCATTTGGGGAATGTCAAGTGGTTGCAATTTCCCTGGCATTCTGACATGTTCGGCCTTAATGCCTTGACAAAAACATTCAGTGACATATTTGAGAATGTCACCTTTAAGCCTCTCCCAATAATAGCTCTTTTAGACTGCATTGAGGACCTTGGCATAGCCAGGATGTCCTAAAAAAGGGGAGTCATGGGCTTCCCAAAGTATCTTCTACTTGAGTGAATGGCTTGCTAGTATACATAATCTCGTTCTATAGTAGACAAGTCCATTATTGATAGAGAATTCTTGATATTTTTCCTGTAGCTTCGGGTCTTGATCTTTGATAGGGATCTCATTTAGCAATTTCTGATAGGTTGGATCATGGCATGCCTCTTCTTTAGCTAGCTCAAGAATTGGGTTGTTTGGCATGGATACCTTTGTGGCTAGAGATCTGGCTATTGATGGATCTTGCAAAATCAGAGAATTTAGAAATGCTTTGCGAGTGAGTGCATCGACAACTACATTCTCCTTTCCAGGCCGATATTTGATTCCAAAATCGTATTCCTCCAGCACTTCAATCCATCGACATTGCCTCATGTTGAGCTCATTTTGGGTAAAAATCCATTTACAACTTTTATGATCCGTCACTAAGGTAAACTTATTACCCAGTAAATAGTGTCTCCAAAGCTTGAGAGCATGGATGACAGCTAACAACTCCAAATCATGGGTAGCATAGTTCCTTTCATGGCTCTTCAGTTTCCTTGAAGAGTATGCTATAGGATGACCCTCTTGCATAAGCACACATCCTAAGGCAAGCACGCTAGCATCAGTTATTACTTCAAACTCCTTACTAAGGTCGAGAAGTTTCAGGATAGGTGCTGATACCAAGCTTTGCTTTAGTTTATCAAAGTTGGACTATTCAGCAGGGGACCATACAATTGAAGTTTGCTTCTTCAGTAGATCTGTTAGAGGTGCTGCTATCAAGGCATAGTTTTTGATAAAGACCCTGTACCATCTTCTCAATCCAAGAAAAATACGTATTTCTTTCGCAGTTGTTGGTGTTGGCCACTCCACAACGTCCCTGACCTTGGCCGAGTCTACTGAAATTCCTTCCACTGATACGATGAATCCTAGATACTCAATCTGTCACTTGAAGAATGGACACTTCTTCTTCTTGGCATAAAGCTTGTGTGCCCTCATTGTCTGAAGGAAAATGCGAAGCTGGGGTTCATGATATTCTTCCTGTTTGGAGTAGCCTAGGGTATCATCAAAGAAGACAAGTATGAAGTCATCAAGATATGGTCTAAAGATATCTAGCCTGTTGAAGGTAGCAGGAGCATTTGTCAACCCAAATGACATGACTAGGAACTCAAATCCAGACCTGAGATCAATCTGATAATATCTAGACCTAAGATCAATCTTAGAGAAGATCTTCGCACCTTGAAGACGGTCAAGAAGCTCATCTATTCTTGGAATGGGGTATTTGTTCTTAATGGTTGATTGATTCAACCCTCTGTAGTCAAAGCATAGCCGAAGCGTTCCATCTTTCTTCTTCTGGAACAACACTGGAGCTCCCCATGGTGAACTGCTAGGACGAATGTAGCCTTGATCTAACAGTTGCTTGAGTTGCTCCTTTAGCTCAATCGCTTCTAGGATAGACATCCTATATGGTCTCTTTGCGATTGGTGCAGCTCCTGGTGCTAGCTTGATTTCATGATCAACTTCCCTTTAAGGAGGAAGCTCTGCCAGCTCTTCAGGAAATACGCCACCGTACTCCTTTAGCCATGAAGGTTCTTCCCTAGACTCTTGATTCTGATCTAGCTTATTTACCTCAATCAAATAGACAAGTAGCCCCTTTCTAACTCCTTTTATTATTCAAGATGCTTTGGCCAGTTGGATTTTTGGCTTCCTAGCCTCTCCTTGAGTTGTGACCGATTCCCCTTCAGAATTTCGAAAGGAAACTTGGCCTTTTCCACAATGAATGTGGGCATCATTAGGTTTAAGCCAATCCATTCCGAGTAAAGCACTCGTGGATGCCTAGGTTCATAACTCTAAATCTGACTGAAGTCGACTTTCCACCCAGTAGGAATTTCACCTTGGTAGTTTGCTGGTACAAGTGACCTCACGACCATTTGCTAATTCCACAAGTAAGGTAGGTGCATCTATTGTGGCTATTCCTAATCTTTTTGCATAAGCTGGTGAAATGAAGGAATGCGTACTGCCACAATCAATTTGTGCCTTTCTTGTGAAGGGCGGCATGAACTGTTTCCCTCTCAATGTCTGCTTCCATGGATGGGTCCTCTTCATCGCACATCTCCCTATTGGCAACACTGGTGGTTCTTCCTCTGGCCCTAACGGCAGCTCCTTGGCCATGGACGATTCCTTGGGATGGCCCTTGACATTGTCCTTCGTTAAGCTTGGGACATTGCCTTTTAAAGTGACCGTGCTCATTGCAATGGAAGCAACGGAGATTGCGGCCATTACCTTGGGTAGGAACAAAATTATTGACAGTGTTGGTCCTAGCTTTCTTTCTTTGTCCTGGATTTTGTCCCTGCGTTCTTTTGGCCTGAGACTTATATACTCCCTTGTTCAGACCCTTGTAAGGCCAAGTCTTGTTATTTCTTGGCTGGGTCTGCACCTCCTATATTATGGGTGCAGCTCGAATGAGTGCATCCTCAAGGTCTGTGGGGCGCATTGATTCGAGACAGGTGTTTACGGGTGGGTTTAATCCAGTACAAAACTTTGACACCTATTGTGTCATATCCATTTGTGGCGCATACTTCAAAAGAGAGACAAACTTTGAAAAGTATGCATCAAGGGATAGACCAAGCTGCTTCAGTTCATAAAACTCGTTCATCTTCTGCATGCGGTAGGCAGGTGGTAGATATCTCCCTTGCATAGCTCTTATTAGCTTTTCCCAAGTAACTGACCCTTCCGAGATCCCTTGGTCTCTGCACCATTGCTTCCACCAAAGTCTTGCTTCGCCGATAAGCTTCAATTTGGCGAGCATCGCTTGGTTAGCAGGTGCAGTACCTGCTGCTTTGAAATAATTCTCCATGGATTCAATCCAGATCTCGGCATCAGTTTGGACGGTCCTTCCTTTGCCGTCAAATTCTGGTGGCTTGATTTGCTTGAGAAGAAACTTCTTCTCTTGAATTACAGCCGTACTTGGTGTAGGGGCAAGACTAGGAATCTGCACTTGAGATTGTGCCTGGGCATAAAAATATTTTTTCGTTAAAATCTTGCTAAGTGTTTCTCACATTACATTACATACCCAATTCAACTTTTAGCCAAGTGACCAAATCACTTAACTTCTTTATCAATACTCGCAGTCAAGACAATCATTGATAAAAAGTCTATTTCATACATATGGGCATAGCCCTTTCGAATACAATTATTTTTTTGGCAAGATGGAACAAGTTGATACATCAATTTGGGGAGAATAAGATTGTGTTACATTCACCTACGGGAACTGAGTAATAGTATGGATTGGGGTCATGGATTTTCAGGAATCGATAGGTCATAGGAAGATTAGGGTATCCTTTCCTTTGATACCCATTCTTTTCATAACGTCCCAACACCTTGATTCTGTCGGCAGGGATTATTCGAGTCACTTCCTCGTACACATACGTGTTCTGCTTGACCTTTCGACCGCCGACATGTAGGGTTGCATTTGCGTGAGCCTCAACAAAGATGAACTGCTTCACGATCTTTAAGTCCTCCATCCACTTGATTCTCTTCAAGTTGGTCCGAAGGTACGCAATTCGGTGGGTAGCTATGTAATAAATTCTTGAATCACCCGTCCATCTCCATTCTGCGTATAGGGGTGAAGGGTTGTAGATGCGGTCTAGGATATTCATCATATCTAGCCTCCGTCGATAATCCGAAGCACGCATCGCAGTCATAAACATAACCTGAAACACCAAGAATTTGTTCCATGCTTCGCGACTCTGCACGCCAGCATTGATAAGTAAGTAAGGAAATGTTCTTAACAGCAACATTTGCTCTACTTCTCAACATTAAGTTTCCTTGTAAATATTAGATCCTCGTTGGTTCACTCTGTTACCAACTGTAATGTATCCACCTGCCTACTTGTAGGACACGTCTTAGCAGCCCATTGGGAAGAGAATCCAAAAAGCGCTGCCCGGCACTCCCACGGAATGTCATGGGGTTTTCGATCTAGGTCTTCCCGAGTCTGCCACGAAGCAGAAGCATTCCAATTGTTCCCACTTAGGACCGACCTGAATCACGGTTTTCCTAATGGTCAAGTTCCTAGAAGGTAACTAGCGTCGACAGACGAACTACTTTACGCAGAAACATCAGGGTCAAAGCGGATTCATGCTACACTTGGTTCAAGGAGAATGGGAAACGAGAGGGATGCAAAGCTCGATCTCTCTGCCTGTAAGGCATAGTCCCATTCCGTCTTCCTAAAACAACATAAATCAAGACTCTAGTATCCTAGATTCTAGGTCATTGTTTACCTTGCTATCAAATCCGTTGAGAAAAGTTCTCAGCCAACCGGGACCATCCTTCCCTAGGACGGACCCATGGATACATCCATTGCACTTTCCTTAGCATTGCTTTAGTTATCTAATTACCTACCACATTTAGTTTAACAACAAGCAAAAACAGCTTCCTTAATTAGCCAATTAATTACCAGTTCCTTCACGTAACTTAAGCATTGACATAGAAAAACAATGTCAAACAAGTTCCTTTTCAACAATTGATCTTATTTATCAGTCTTTGAAATACATCATATAATCCAACCCGAAGGCTAATCCATAATCCAGCCCGAAGGCTAATCCATAATCTGCTCGAAGGCTATTCCAGCAATCCTCAGGGATTGCTATTCCAAGTTTTTGCCCGTAGACTAGTATGAGGGCCTTGAGATCCAGTCCCAAGTCACGTCGGCCTCTTGTGCAGGACCTAGAGGCAAGGGATTTATGGCCAGAGCCCCCCTAGCACCCAAGCGTCCTCCTACTCCAAGTAGCACCCACGTAGAGACCTCTCGCGAGGGGTTGAGTCCACATACCCGGCGCGGCTAACAACCCCCTTGGATAGGGTCAAGCAGACAGTCAGGGGTAAGTGATGATGCCTCTCCCTCTAGGCCTTCAACCTGAAGCATTAATTATTTTTCCAGCTTTAGTTCTTTGAGCAAAGAATAACAAATAGTGCTCCTAACTATACAAACACAATCAATCCAGTGGTCGTTTTTTTGGCCAACTGCTAAGGTGTGAATCCTTTTCTTCGGATGCATCCAACAATCGATCCGGGATCAATTGGGACTTGACAATATCCCCAAGGGTTTGTTTGTTTACCCTTTTATCATTGGGTTAAGGTTTATACCTTGTTAACCCAAATTAACAAACACCTTAGCTTCCTTATATTAAGGTTAATAAATCCTGGACAATCTCATTGTCCTATCTTGATTTGTCGATTTCTTGCTAGACGATACACAACTTCCCTAACTTGGCAAATCAGCCTCAAGGGAAGGTGATGTAGCATGATGGCTACTCACCCTCAAGATAGTTTGACTTGTACTTAGGACTTGCCAACCTTGATCTAAGGAGTGGCAATTCTATTTTTTGATTTAATACAAAACCATGTGACGTTGCAACTTGTTGCATAGGAGTCGCATCTAACTTGCAAGATTACTTCTCTCATCAAATGGTAATCCTTGGTCGAGAATACATTTGGTCAAGATGTAGGGTTTGGGAGTCCTCTTGACCCAACCCAACCCTAACCCTACTAGGCCGATAACTCTTTGGCCCTTAGGGTTCCTAGTTTCCTTTCGGAAGTCTAACATTTGGTCATCCGATCATTAGGGTGAGGACCCTAGATCGTTCTTGCGTGGGCTTTTAGCTAACCCTAACATTCCATGAATGTGGGTAGGACCTCTGGGATCGAAAGTCTTGACTTGGGATCCCACGTGTGATACTAGGCAGAATTTTTAATGTAACCAAACCCTACCTAGCACTTTCAGGTGTTTGTCGTACTAACTATTTATTCTTTTATGAATCCCATGTGGGTTATGTCCTCACAAGTGATTTACCTAAATCGATCTAATTGTCTTGTGACAAGAGGTGGTCTTTTCTTAGAGACACTAATATTTTTCCTAAAAGGTGTAAATAGTTGCAAGACATAACATTCCACGCAAATATGCGATTCATTGACTTTTCCTTCTATGCATTTATAAAATGTACAATTTACAATTTCTTTTTCTTGCCTAAACTATAAAGATTGACAATTTTAGAGCTAACTCGTATAAACCCTATGTTGATTTACATCCAGAACAATGCTTATAAACCTTTCATTTTTAATCCAGGCTTTAATATGACAACTTCATCCATTCCCAAATCCAACTTCGATAAAAGTAGTCCATGCAATGCCATGGGACCATTATCGATTTAATTTGTTCTTCAATACTTAGCCCAACCTAGGATGTAATTTTCACCGCATGCAATTTACAAGGTACATAAATCCCTTTCATGCAATGCAACTACTTGGACAACATCTAATGGACGTCAATGATTATCTGCTATGAATCACGTCTAGGAGATTATTATCTAAATGCATTATGCGTTGTTCTTTTTTGTGAGAAAATCAAGGATGCATTTACACAAATCCACCTTTTAACCTATGCAATAGGATGGCAACATGGAAGTGTAAGAAATTTCAAATGCACATCATGCAATTAAATCTTTGAGAATCGGATGATCAATTAAAATTTCCAAGTGTAATTAAACCTGCCTACGAGAATTGGACATGCCTAGTGCATTCTTTTCATGCGGAACCAATTTTTAAGAACATGGGTATTGAGGTTCGGGGTGTTGTCCACACGCGAACTCAGAGTAGAAGCTCCCACATGTGCACCTCTCACCATTTTCTTGGGAGCCATTGACGAGTCAAATCCCAGTTCAGCAACTTCCTCTTGGGTCCTTTACGAATTATGAATCCCTTTTCTACCCGATATCTTCTCCTTTGCGCAGGACACGGCCTTACAATCGCGGTTTTGAAGGCACCCGGGAAGGCACGGGTGAATAGGGGCTATGGGAACTTTTATGGAAGCTTCCAAGCCTCTGAACACCAGAGATGACGTGGAAGGGGGGGTGGAAATGATTGGGAAGGAGGAGATGTTGACGAGGATGGAGATGAGAATGATGATTATGATGATGGTGGCCGTGGAGTGGTGCAGCGTGGCGTAGCAGCGGCAGCAGCGTGGCGTGGTGGATGGCGGCGGCCTGGGGTAGCACGACAGCTCCCTCTCTCTCCTCCCTCCCCCAAGCTTAAGGGGAGGTTATATAGGATAGGGGGGGGGGATATAGCCTCCCACATGGATGGCTTGCTTGCCTCCCCTCCCTCACGCTTCTCCACTCCACACCAATCCATCTCATGCTCTTCCCACACTCCCTCTCTCCGTCATGCATCGGCTGAGGGGAGGGGGTTAATAATAAAAAAATTTGTCAAAATTTTAACCATTATCCCCTTTTTTTCCCATGGAGGCTGTTCATGTGTGGGTTTTCGAGTTTTCAAGCCACGGCCTCTTATGCACATCACGAAGCCTGAATTTATCAATGTGCGCGGAGGGAACACTTGGCCACCAACATTAATTGACGTGGAAGATTATTTTAGTTTTCTTTTTGCACAGATTACGGGTCTTCAATATTTCGTGGCAGAAATATTACACTAAGTCTTGCTGCCCAAAATCTTGTTGCTTAACATATTTGTCAAACCAACTCTTACCATATACCTTTTCACAAATTAGAGCATGGATTGAAATGAGATGAGTCTCAGATAGGCATTCTAGCTTTACTAACTAATTTGTCCATGCTTCTTGGCCCTCCCATCTCTCTTGGACTACTCTTCTCAAGCTTGGAATAATCAATTCCATTGGAAAAATAGATTCGGCTCCATAGGTCAATCTGAGAATGGAGTCTCCATGAGCTTGATGTCCCAGTTGTTGCGTGCACGGTGGAGACCACTATCAGAACATCCACCAAGATTTTGTTCGTGGATTCAGCTAGACCATTGGCTCAAGGATAATATGGAGAGCACTTTTTGTGGATCATTATGAAGGTGGATAAGAAGTGAGCAATCAATTCATTGATGAAGTGTGTACCTTGGTCACTAACCAACTCTATGGGGAAATCAAGCCATGAGATTACTTTCTTCCAAAGGAACTTGATCATGGTTCTAGCATCATTCTTGTGAGTTGCTCAAGCTTCTACCCACTTGATGAGATATTCCGTGGCAACAATGATGTAATTGGCTTGGGAGTATTGAGATGCATGGCTAATTGGATGGATGAAGTCGATTCCCCACTTCTCGAATGGTTGGCGCACAATCATCGAGGTCAACTCCATTTTTTTCTTACAAGCAGGGACTTTAGTCTGTTGGCACTCATCACAATGCTCACAAATTTGGTTGCATCACGGAATATTGTTGACCACCATAATTAGGACTAGAGCACCTTGCATGCTGTAGTATCTCCATTGAAGTGGCCTCCAACTATTGCGCCATGTGCTTCCTTGAGCACATCATACATTTTGTGTTCACAAATACATCTACTTAAAAGTCCATCTTGTCTTGCCCTATACAATTGACTTGCAATCAACTAGTAGGGTTGGATCTTCAATATCAGTCTTTTTAATCTAGCTTTGTCTATGGTTCATTTTTGTTAGTCTGTTCTCTAGTATGTGGACTATGTCATCTACCCAATATGGTGTGAGGTCTGCTCTAAACAATTCTTGTTCACTAAACATTTTAAAAAGGTGTGCATGTGATAGGTCATCATTGATTCCCTATCCACCAACGACTTCTCCTGTGTGTATGCAAGACATATGATCTACTATAATATGCTATTTTCCCTTGTGTATGACCATAGAGAAGTCAAATTCCAAATGCAAAAGTAACCATCGATCGATGCATCCCATTGCGCAAGGTTTATTCACAAGATAAAGCAATGCTTGATGATCCACAAAGAAGGTGAAGGGTGTCACTAAAAGCTAGTATCTAAAATTCTTTACGGTAAACATCATGGCTAACCTTTCCCTCTCCATTGTGGAGTAGTTCATTTTTGCCTCAATGAGATATCTCCTAGCAAAGCTCACTAGATAGTCAATGTTAGGTTTACCAAGTTGGCATAGCATTGCCCCCACAATAAATTTTGATGCATCGATGTGCATATGAAAGATCATGGACCAATCTAGCACTCTTAAGATAGGACCTAAAGTTGGAGCCTATTTAAGTCTTTCATAGGCCTATTGACATTCTTGGGTGGTCCACTCGAATACTATTAGTTGCTTGTACAAGGGTATAGCAATCAATGCATAATTCAGTACAAACTGCCAATAGTATCCTATGTGGCCTAAGAAACATTGAAATTCCCTAAATTTGATCGAAGGGGGAAGGTCTATAAACACCTTGACTTTGAAAAAGTTCCTAGCTATCCCATTTTTCAACGCAATGTTCCCTAAGTTACAACCATGCTTCAGTCCAAATTGGCACTTTAAGGGGTTCAATGAGAGACCATATTGGCTCTTTCCAGTTAGTTTCGATGCATAGGTCATCAACAAATACTTCCAACCATTTCCTAAGCATGTCCTTGAAAATGGCACACATGAGGTAGTGGAAGGTAGTAGGAGTATTAGTCTGTCCAAATGGCATGACTATATAGGCAAACACCCCCGATTTGGTGGTAAATGCCATCTTATGCATGTCATCCAGATGGACTTACACGTGGTCGTAGCCTAAGAAGCCATCTAGAAAGATGTAGGCTTCCTATTTTGCCACTATCTCTAGCACATGCTTCGTGTATGCTAGTGGGTAACTATCTTACTTTATAGCTACATTAACCTTCTTATAGTTTACACACACTCAAATCTTCCCATTATTTTTCATAAGTATAGCTATGAATGATACCTAGTTTGTATGCTCTATCTCATAAATGAATCCTACCTTTAAGAGCTTATCAATCTCCTCTTTTACAATGTGTGCATGCTTAGGATTCTACATAACATGGTTGTTGCTTAATTGATGCTACATCAAGGGTCAAGGTAATGTTGTGAGTCACAATACTTGGATCTATTCCCTTCAGCTCATCTAAGAACCATGCAAACACATCGTCAAATTCCCTTAGGAGATTTATGAGATAATGCTCCTCCTTCTCGATTAGGTTGTCCCCTATGTACAGGTTTGAGGGTTGTCCTCCCCTCCTACCAAGTTAACTTCCTTAACCTTGGCTAGTACTTTGATGGGTTCACTAGCTTGCCCTTCCCATTTTTCTCCTACCGACACCACTATTCTATCACCTTTCTTGTACTTCATGAAGTTCTTGGGCAAGTCCTGGGTATCTTCTGTCATTGAGTTTCTTCTGAAGACTTTGACTATTTTCTTGTCTACTCCCTTAGCCTTTTGTGCCTTAGGTGGAATGGAAGGTCCCCCTCGGTGTGTCAGATCCAAAGTGGTTGAGGTATATCGGGATCACTATTAGAGCTCACCTCCTCTGACTCAAAATTGTACTTCTCACTAGAAGAGGCTATCTCCCCTGGTGCTTGCAACTCTAAAGCTAACTCTACTCCAAATAATGGTGTGGTGCAAGGATGAGCTAGTTTCACTAGCTCATAATCTACCACCTTGAGGCATTCTAACCAAGCTCAATCCCAATATGCCTTGACAACTCCTTTGCTCAATTGAACCGTGTTGACCTCTCAAGCCTTAATGTCCACTCTGATTTGCTCAATTACTCTTCCCTCAATGTCATATTCTATGGTATCTTCTTCCTCTTTTCTCTCCTCAATGATGGAATATTAGTCTTTATAGTTGTCATCAAAATCCTCATACTAGGACTGTATGTTGCTAACAGACACGGGGGATTCACTAGTAGTAATAAAGGGATGTCACCTGCGTGCAAGAAATATATGAGAATACCCCTCATCTACCCCCTATTTAAGGGACCTTACCTTATAAAATGTACATTTCTTCCCTTATATAACCCCCCTCCCTTACACTCACGTGGTACCATACGGTATTCCCTAGTGGACCCGCCGGCTAGCACGGTTTCTACTTTGGAGATCTACCACACTTGTTATGAGAGTCCAATTATATGACAAATTTAGGTCATGCACCTTAGTCCATTGCCACTCTCTACTTTCCATAAGATTATTGAGAGGCTTTAAATTGGCAGTTGGGTTACCCACAAGCTGACTTGATAGGAACTTGATGATTTTTTGGAGTTCTAATTTGTTGGCTAGGACACAATAAGTGATTGGTGTTGGTTGACACATGGAACTCTCGGCCAACATGCATAAGGGTACCGTGAGTAGGTTAGAAATGAGGGAAATATTAGGTTTTCTAGCTAACTTTGCAAATTTCCTAGATCCACTGTCATCCTCTGAGAATGGGAGAACCATGGTTTCCAATACGTGCATCTAGTCTTACTCATCCTGAGGGTAGGGAATGTACCTTGTTAGAGGTCCATAATTGCTTCTAGACCTCAAGTCACCCTTTAGCACGGTAGAGATGGCATCTAAGTCCATTATTGAGGTTTTCTATGTGTCTATCTCTACCTCGGACTGCTTCTGATCTATTACCCAAGAATATTAGGCCATTATCCCAATCCTCAATTACTCTAGCATTTCTCATCCAAGGTTTGCTGAGTAGGGTATCATAATCTACCCTTCATAACTATGAAGTTCACTAAGAATTGGATTCACGATATCTTAGTGGCCAGTCCTTTAAGATTCCAAAGGTTCTAACCTTCATCTCATTTTCTAGAGTGACATTGAACCTTGTGGTCTCCACCAAAGGTTTTCCCCAAGCTTGCAAGACTACATGAGTAAGTACACTAACCCCTGCTCCTATGTCTGCTATCCCCTTTTGTGTAGTATCCCCTAAGGTAATTATAGGTAAATTTGTGTGCATCTCAATGCTCTCCTAAAAGGCATTTACTTGTGAGGTCTTAGATATTGGATTCAGTGTTAGATTTAGTATGTGTGTCATGGCATCATGGTCTAGAAGATATTGCACCTCATAGTCATTCTACATTCTACCCATCGCTTCAATTCTTGCCAAAGTATGGAGTTTTACCTAGGTAGTTCAGCTAATGACAACGTCACAAGAGTTGTTATTAGTAAGGTTAAATTTTCCATCCATCTTTCCCACCTTAGCTCCATGGCCTCCCTACCAATGCTTGTGAGCCATTTGTGTATCCATGGCCTCCTCATCATGCCCATGTAGCTGTTCACATGGTGGTGTTGTCTCTTCTACCCTCAAATATGTGGGAGAGGCTTGTGGGTTCAAGGTTGAAAGTTCATTAATCTCATCCTCAATAATAGGTTCAACAGCTTGAAGGTGAGCTTGTGTTTCTTTCATCTACTCCTTCACCTTATCTGCATTCCTCAACTATTGGTTGGACTCAGGGTACTCTCCAATCTTAGCGCTTCTCTTCTCTCTTGTCTTAGGAGCAAATGTCTTTTCTTCAATGTCAATGACCTATTTTCCCTTGGTTAATGTGGTCTCACTCTTGGTATTGAGTGTTATATTTGCCTCAATTCTCTTTTTTCTCCATCATCGACTTCTCTTCCCTATAGAGAATGCATCCAAGTTGCTAGGTCAAGGCAATGAGATACCAGCCTACTTTGTTTGAGCTCATGTCATGAACTTTAGGGGAATAAGTGTGGCATCATTGTTGGGTGACTTGACACAGAATAGTTTAAGTGGTACATATGGCACGATTGTCGAGCTAGTGGAGGATCTTCACCTAGGGCAATCGACAAACACATGTGTGACTCTACATTTGTAACGTACCCATTCTTGAGTATGGATAACATTTTAGTAGTTGCCCAGAGTTTACCTTCTAGTCGTGGCCATCCACTGTGCCATAAGACTGGATTTGTTGGGAATCCATCCACCTACTTCCCTCTATGGAAGTTCTTAGTTATCTAATTACCTACCACATTACATGAAACATATAAAAACAACTTCATTAATTAAAAATAGTCATTTTATGCACAGCCATTTGTTTGCGTAATTTACTCACGAACATACAATTAGAATAAAACAAATTCATTGATTATGTTCCATAATGTGTGTTTTCTTGCCCATACATGAGAAAATTTACAATTTCATGTGACGCCTCATCCGGTGCATCTGCACGTCACCAAGATCAAATCCACCTATAGCTAGTGTTTTTAGGTGTCCCAAGTAGAACTTGGGCCATACAAGGGACCAAGTAGTTCCTAGGTGCATAAAGGATTTACTAGCTAGAGCCCCCTAGCACCCTAACTATCTCCTACTTAATACGATCCCTATTGGGAGACCTCTCACCATCGGAGCCAGTCCATGCTTCCGCAGCAGTAAAAACATCCCCTCTTGGTATGGGGATTCAACACCTATCCTTGGGGGAGGTATAGGGCTTCTCAAATTTTTATATGTTCCAATACTTAATTCAATCAGGATCCAATCTAGAAAGTCACAAACAAGATTGTGTCTTCAAGAAATTATGACTTCAATCAATTGTGCAATTTTCAAGTGACGATTAATCTAGTAGCAATCGACACTTGAATCTCACATAATGAACTCTTTCCCTTGGAATTTAACTAATGGTATTTGGATTTTGGATTCTCTAACTTCCCAATTTAAGGTTTATTCTTGTAAAGTTTCTTGGCCTTAAGTTAATTTCTTTAACTTAGAGTTATTTTTTGTTTTTTTTTCAAATCTTCTATCAGAGCTTCTAGATTAAAACTATGTCCTTGGCTAGTTTCTTCAAGTTTTCATTCTTAGTAAATTCGTCTTGAATTCACTAGTCTTTTTTTGTATGGGGTTAACATTTAAATTCCTCTTGATTTCTCTTCAATTCTGGGTTTTCATAGTTCCCCTTACAAATTTCTAGCCTATAAGATGTTCTAATAATTTACCAAGTAAATACTCTAAGATCACAAATTTTCTCAAGAGACTTATCTTATTTAATTTGGATAGAAATCTTTAGAAAAACCTGTGGTATCACGATTGGTAAAGGGTTATTATCTGCGCTCGTGACTCCGTTAGTGACTCCCGTGCTTGCAATTCCAACTGTTGCTTCCACATTAGTAGGGTCATTCGTGATTTTTACTTTTGAATAATTTTTCTTCAGGGCCGTGATGGAAATATGATTCGTAGAAGAAGAAGAACACAACAATAATAGTGGTTGGCAAGGGTGTAAGACTCTCGATGATGAAGATGGATATTGCAGGATTCAATGATGTAGGCCTCGTGGATGGTTCTTATTGCTTCATGGAGAGCAATACTTCTCTTTCTCTAGTAAATGGAATAGGGACGAGAGTAGAGGTATGACTTCTGGTTCTTCTTTCCTTGAGGAGAGAAATACTTCTCTCTCTCTCTAGTAGATGGAATAGGGATGAGAGTAGATGTATGACTTGTAATTGGATTTGATAGAATATGATAAAGTTCTTCAATGTCTTCTCTTCTCGAATTAGAGTAGAAGAGGATGAGAGACCTTCAATGTATCCCCTTCCTTGCGTTGAATGGAATGATGTCTCTTCATCTTGTGGAATAGAGTCTCCTCCTTCTTGATCAGTGTCTCGTCCTCTTCAAAATTGCTCTTGTCCCTCTTTCTGGTCATCCCCAAGCACTCAGTTTATAGTTTTGCAAGGGGGAGAAAAAGAGAGGACGCTTTCTTTTTAGTGTTTTTCGATGACATTATCGATAACAAATAGAGAATGCTTTCTTTTAGTGCTTCTGATGACATCATTGATGACATTGGGGGCAAAAGAGAGGATGCTTGCTTTTTAGCATTTTTCAATGACATTA
The DNA here is from genome assembly GCF_053477565.2 of Lygodium microphyllum. Taxonomy (NCBI): domain Eukaryota; kingdom Viridiplantae; phylum Streptophyta; class Polypodiopsida; order Schizaeales; family Lygodiaceae; genus Lygodium; species Lygodium microphyllum. The sequence continues at coordinate 47,171,683 of NC_141157.1, forward strand.
TCGATGAAAAATAGAGAACACTTTCTTTTAGTGCTTTTGATGGCATCATTGATGATGTTAGAGAGGGAGCTCCATTTTTGTAGCACGAAGATAAAAATTTACAAATCTATGGGGCGAGCACCGTGTGCTGCGTTGCGTCATCACTCCAAGGCTTATGACTAAGGTGGCGACCAAGGCATAGACCTTGACATACTTGGCAATGGGCTATGGTAATGTTGGCTACGTGCAAGAAGCTCTCACTAGCTTGTAGGAAAAACTTCATGGGAGGTCACCCATCCTGGCAGTGTCATCGCCCAAGTGCGCTTAACTACCAAGTGACTATCCACTAGGCTAGTTCTTTTCTGTTGTTCTATACTACAAACATAGTTTTGATAAGCTAGTCTTGGGAGGGTCTCTCAAACCTTTTTTTTATGAACTGGCATATAATGCCTCACTAATAATAATTATTATCTTCATAATGAGAGTCAGTTTCATAAATAGAGCTAGTATTTTTTTTGAATGTGCAACATAAATCACTTTTCTTTGGAATGTATATGCACATTAAAATAAACTAAGTAATGGGGACATTACAAGATTTGTTTGATTAAACCACTCAAGTTGTATTGTGATAACATGAGCAGTGTGCTCTTGGAAAGAAATCCAATTTATCATACCATGTCAAAGCATATAGAGGTACATTACCATTTCATTAGGAAAATGGTACTTGGAGGTAGAATAGACCTCATTCATGTGAAGCTAAAGACCAAGTGGTAGATATCTTTACCAAATCACTTGGTAAAGATAAGTTCACTCATTTTAGATAGCTAATTGGGATACAGGAAGTGACATGATCTTGAGGGGCAGTTTTGATATAAGCAAGCTCAATCTACCCACTACTACCTATCGACATGACAACCATGTGCATGTGTTGCTATCTATCATGTGTGTATCTTTGATAATTTAGTAGTTGACTTAACCATAGTTAGTTAGTGGTTAGTCACTAATCACTTACACGTAAGTAATATATACTTTGGTTTTTTGGAGTGATATATAATAATGATGAATCTCATTGAGAGTTTTTTCCTCTCTATTGGCCCTCTCTCTCTCTCTCTCTCTCTCTCTCTCTCTCTCTCTCTCTCTCTCTCTCTCTCTATGAGAAGGGCATGGATTCAAGCAAGTAAGTGGTCAGCAAGAAGCTCTCCCATTCTCTCTCTATTTTCCTTGGATAGTGCTTGTGGAGGCATCAAAAGCATAGTAGATCATAAATCTCATATTGATATAAGATTTGGTATGCAAGCATAACGACATATATTTTGTAGGTTGGACCTTTAGGGCTTACCCACTATGTTTTTGGCCAATCTGAGGTCATCTTGGGCCCCATTTTGGCTCCATAGTGTTGCAGACAATAGTTTCACGAGATTTTTTAATTTCGACCGTGTCAAATGTACTCCATTGTAAATGTTACAAATTTCAAATTATATGTATTATTGAGAAATTAGTGAAAAGACAACCTGATTTATTACTATGCATATTTTATGAAAGATTGTAAAAGATTTGCTTGTTGTCTAGTACTCAGTTTTGTCACAATGAGTGAGAATAGTGGAAATCCTACCATTAAGAAGCTAGACAAGAACAATTAACCATCATAGGAGTTCCAAACAAGAAATTTCCTATTGGAAAAGGCCTCTACAAGTTTGTTTCAAGCGAACAAAAAGAACTAGAGCTAAGTAATCTTGAGAATGCAAAAGAATTCAAGGTATATAAAAAATGGAATACAAAAGACAAAGTACACCGTACTCATCAAGCAATACAAGTAGCTACCAGCTACCGCAAGTGAGGTGTCCCTTATTCAATTATGCTACATCGTGTAGTCACAACGCAAAGGATGTCTCATACACCTTCACATGTACTTCTTCTCAACATGGACAACTTTGCTTCATCCACACATTGTTACGTGAAACCAGCCCGCGGTCTTCTAACTACGTAATATCTAAGTATGCATGAGCACTCACATAATATTTGCACCAAAATATATACACAGTTTGGGTCCTCAAGTGCAAGACAATACTCTTAGCTTACTTAGATTTCGCCTTGTCTCCCAAACTAATTGAGCTACGTCTTGTGCACGGTAAATAAGACTAGCACTACCCCTAGGGAGAGACCACATATGAGAGGTTTTCAATTGGGGGTATTGGAGACTCCAACTAAAGTGTCGTTCTCTCTTCATCGATGCCCAACTCTAAATTCTTATCCTTTATCATCCTGCAAACTTGCAGCGAATCGTCATGTGCAGAATCCCCAACAAACCAACACTTGTGCTGGCCATCAGTGCAATCCCCAACAAAGAACAACCCTACCACCAACTCCAACAACCCTACCACCAGCCACCTAGGCCACCAACATACCCCTAACAATCTTCCTCCACACCACCACCAACACTCCTCCACGGCAACCACAGATGTCCCTTTGACCCACGTCTTTAGTGCATGCCAAAGCCTGCTACCTATGACTGTAAGTGCCATGGGAATGGCACTCATCTAGGAGGGGGTAATGTTAACCCTCAAACGAATAAGGTGGAAAAGATGGAAAATCTAAAGCAGAAGACAAGGCCAGGGAAAAAGTGAAACAGAAGAAAAAGGCGCGCCAAGAAGAATCTGGAAACACAAGAAGTGTAGAAAAGTCCTAAATCAAGGAAAAAGGCACATGAGGAAAAGCGCAAGTATATATTGTTTTAAAAAAGCACAAGGCACACCATGACTTAATTTAAGAGTGTCAGGCTCTCACCCGTGCAATTTGTAAAGGTAGATGGGCGGTAGGAAGGAAGCTAGGAAGATAGGAGGACAAGGGGAAAAAGGGCCGGCTGGCCATGTAAATAAGGGGATAAGGGGATGACCGCCCAAAAGGGATTTAGGGTTTTGTATATAAAGTTGAAAAGCGAATGAGAAGCTCATTCTTGTGTGTTTCCAAAAGTGGGTCTCCTCCTTCTCTTCTTCTTCTTCTTCTTCTTCTTCTTCTTCTTGCTTGCTTTTTTGAGCTTGTGCTTGAGAGAGGGAGTGTGAGAGTCTGAGGGAGTGAGTGTGTGAGGGTGAGGGACCAAGGAGGAGAAGTTCCCATCTTCTCCTCTCTTCTTCTCTTCTCTTCTTTTCTCTTGTCTTACTCGCGGCAATGGAGGTTGAAGCACGGAGCTTGAGAATGGAGCTTGCTTGAAGCTTGCACTTGGATCGTGGAGCTACCGGAGTGCGCAAGAGAGGAGCTAGTTTAATCGGCATGGAGGTAAGCTCACTATACTCATGGATAGATAGCGCATCAGCTATGTGAGAGGTAGCCATTAGTGCTCAGCTTGGAACGCTTGAAGCAATAAGCAGTCTGTGGGTCTTGGTGGTTGAGCAAAAGCTCCCACAATAGAACTTGAGAGTTTAGGCAATTGTAGTAGGGTGTTACCCTCTTCGTATCCTTGGACTCGCAATAGGGCTTTTGAAACCCAAAGCTGCTAAGTCACATGTGACTATAGGAGCACCAACTCTACTGTTGTTTAGGACTAGAGCTTGAGGTGTGGAAACTATGCATTCCAAATGATTGACGTTTGTGAAAATGTTGTCTATACTTAGGGGCCCACTTGAGTGTTTGGATAGTAGCTCTAGGTGTGGTTTCCAGATACAGTTGTGAAGGTAGTATGGGAGTACATTGTGCTAGACACTTGGTTTAGCTATCAGTGGCACTACACGATTTGGGACAACTATGGTGCCCTTTGTTGAAAGTTGTTACTATTCTAACATGACTATTGGCAAGGTGGATGCACTATGAGTCATAGTCAACATTACAATAAACTTTTTTTTTGAACACGCATCCCAGCAATGACTCCTTACCAACACTTTTCTTGTTAGGTATCACATAGAAAATGACTCCTTACCAACACTTTGCTTGTTAGGTACCTATACCCTCTCCCTCTAGGGTTTCAAGTTCCACATTCCCCGTTCTATTGACATTTTGGACCTTGAAAGGTCCCAATCCCTTGAACTTCATTTTCTGCTTATGTCCCTTAACAAAGTATAGCAAGATTAAGTGTAATGTATCCACCTATCTACTTGTAGGACACGTCTTAGCAGCCCATCGGGAAGAGAATCCAGAAAGCGCCACCCGGCACTCCCACGGAATGTCACGGGGTTTGCGATCTAAGTCTTCCTGAGTCTGCCACGAAATGGAAGCATTCTAGCCGTTCCCACTTAGGATTGGCCTAAATCATGGTTTTCCTAATGGTCAAGTTCTTAGAAGGTAACTAGCGTCGAACTAATTTACGCAGAAACGTTAGGGTCAAAGCGGAATTATGCTACACTTGGTTCAAGGAGAATGGAAAATGAGAGGGATGCAAAGCTTGACCTCTGTGCCCGTAAGACATAGTCCCATTCCGTTCCCCTAAAACAACATAAATCGGGACTCTAGTATCCTAGATTCTAGGTCATTGTTTACCTTGCTGTCAAATCCATTGAGAAAAGTTCTCGGGGGCCAATAGGGACCATCCTTCCGTAGGACGGAATCACCGGTTCCTTCACGTAACTTAAGCACTGACATAGAAAAACAATGTCAAACAAGTTCCTTTTCAACAATTGATCTTATTTATCGGTCTTTGAAATACATCATATAATCCAGCCCGAAAGCTAATCCATAATCCGCCCGAAGGCTATTCCAGCAATCCTCAGGGATCGTTATTCCAAGTTTTCGCCTGTAGACTAGTAAGCGGGCCTCGAAATCCAATCCCAAGTCACATCGGCCTCTTGTGCAGGACCCGGAGGCAAGGGATTTACGACCAAAGCCCCCCTCGCACCCAAGCGTCCTCTTGCTCCAAGTAGCACGACTAACAACCCCCTTGGATAGGGTCAAGCAGACAGTCAAGGGTAACTGATACTGCCTCTCCCTCTAGGCCTTCAACTTCAAGCATTAATTATTTTTCCAGCTTTACTTCTTTGAGCAAAGAAGAACAAACAATGCTCCTAATTGTACAAACACAATCAATCGAGTGGTCGTTTGTTTTGCCAACTGCTAAGGTGTGAATCCTTTTCTTTGAATGCATCCAGCAATCAATCCGGGATCAATTGCGACTTGGCAAGATTCCCAAGGGTTTGTTTGTTTACCCTTTTATCCTTGGGTTAGGGTTTATACCCTATTAATCCAAATTAACAAATACCTTAGGTTCCTTATATTAAGGTTAATAAATCCTGGACAACCTCGTTGTCCTATCTTGATTGGTCGATTTCTTGCTAGACGGTACACAACTTCCCTAACTTGGAAAATCATCCTTAGGGGAAGGTGATGTAGTAGGATGGCTACTCATCCTCAAGATAGTTTGACTTGTACTTAGGACTTGCCAACCTCGATCTAAGGAGTGGCAATTCTATTTTGTGATTTAACACAAAACCATGCGACATTGCAACTTGTTGCATATAGGAGTCGCATTTGACTTGCGGGATTAGTTCTCTCATCAAACGGTAATCCTTGGTCGAGAATACCTTTGGTCAAGATGTAGAATTTGGGAGTCCTCTTGACCCAACCCAACCCTAACCCTACTAGGCCGATAACGCTTTGGCCCTTAGGGTTCCTAGTTTCCTTTCGAAAGTCTAACATTTGGTCATCCGATCATTAGGGTGAGGACCCTAGATCGTTCTTGCGTGGGCTTTTAGCTAACCCTAACATTTCGTGAATGTGGGTAGGACCTTTGGGATCGAAAGTCTTGACTTGGGATCCCACGTGTGATACTAGGCAAAATTTTTAACGTAACCAAACCCTACCTAGCACTTTGAGGCGTTTGTTGTACTGACTATTTATGCTTTTATGAATCCCATGTGGGTTATGCCCTCACAAGTGATTTACCTAAATCGATCTAATTGTCTTACGACAAGAGGTGGTCTTTTCTTAGAGACGCTAATATTTTTCCTAAAATGTGTGAATAGTTGCAAGACATAGTATTCCATGCAAATATGCGATTCATTGACTTTTCCTTCTATGCAACTATAAATTGTACAATTACCATTTCTTTTTCTTGCCTAAACTATAAATATTGACAGTTTTAGGGCTAACGCATATAAACCCTACATTGATTTACATCCAGAACAATGCTTATAAACCTTTCATTTAATGCAATTTAATTCAGGCTTTAATATGACAATTTCATCCATTCCCAAATCCAACTTCGATAAAAGAAGTCCATGCATGCATGCCATGGGACCATTATTGATTTAATTTTTTCTTCAATACTTAGCCCAACCTAGGATGTAAATTTCACCGCGTGCAATTTACAAGGTACATAAATCCCTTTCATGCAATGCAACTACTTGGACAACATCTAATGGACGTCAATGATTATCTCCTATGAATAACATCTAAGAGATTATCATCTAAATGCATTATGTGTTGTTCTTTTTTGCGAGAAAATCAAGAATGCATTTAGACAAATCCACCATTTAGTCTATGCAATAGGATTGCAACATGGAAGTGCAAGCAATTTCAAATGCACATCATGCAATTAAATCTTTGAGAATCGGATGATCAATTAAAATTTCCAAGTGTAATTAAACTTGCCTACAAGAATTGGACATGCCTAGTGCATTCTTTTCATGCGGAATCAATTTTTAGGAACCTGGGTATTGAGGTTCAGAGTGTTGTCCACATGCGAACTCGGAGTAGAAGCTCCCGCATGTGGGGCCTCTCACCATCTTCTTGGGAGCCATTGACGAGTCAAATCCTGGTTCAGCAACTTCCTCTTGGGTCCTTTATGTGTTACGAATCCCTTTTCTGCCCGATATCTTCTCCTTTGCGCAGGACACGACCTTACAGTCACGATTTTAAAGGCACCCGGGAAGGCATGGGTGAATAGGGGCTATGGGAACCTTTATGGAAGCTTCTAAGCCTTTGAACACCAGAGATGACATGGAAGGGGGGTTGGAAATGATTGGGAAGGAGGAGATGTCGACGAGGATGGAGATGAGAATGATGATGATGATGATGGTGGCCGTGGAGTGGCGTAGCGTGGCACAACAGTGGCAGTAGCAGGCGGCAGCAGCGTGGCATAGTGGATGGCAGTTGCCTGGGACAGCACAACAGCTCCCTCTCTCTCCTCCCTCCCCCAAGCTTAAGGGGAGGTTATATAGGATTGGGGGGGGGGGGGGGGGGGATACAGCCTCCCACGTGGCTGGCTTGCATGCCTCCCCTTCCTCATACTTCTCCACTCCACACCAATCCATCTCATGCTCTTCCCACACTCCCTCTCCCCACCATGCATCGGCTAAGGGGAGGGGGTTAATATACAAATTTGTCAAAATTTTTACCATTATCCCCTTTTTTCCCCCGTGGAGGGTGTTTGTGTGTGGGCTTGCGGGTTTTCAAGCCACGGCCTCTTATGCACATCACGGAGCCTGAATTTATCAATACGTGCGGAGGGAACACTTAGCCACCAACATTAATCGACGCGGAAGATTATTTTAGTTTGCTGTTTGCGTGGATTACGGGTCTTCAATATATTGTGGCGGAAATATTACACTAAGTCTTGCTGCCCAAAATCTTGTTGCTTAACAAATTTGTCAAACCAACTCTTACCGTATACCTTTTCACAAATAAGAGCATGGATTGAAATGAGATGAGTCTCAGATAGGCATTCTAGCTCTACTAACTAATTTTTCCATGCTTCTTGGCCCTCCCATCTCTCTTGGACTACTCTTCTCAAGCTTGGAATAAAGAACTCCATTGGAAAAATAGCTTCGGCTCCATAGGTCAATCTGAATGGAGTCTCCATGAGCTTGATGTCCCAGTTGTTGTGTGCAAGGTGGAGACCACTATCAAAACATCCACCAAGATTTTGTTCATGGATTCGGCTAGACCATTGGCTCCAGGATAATATGGAGAGCACTTTTTGTGGATCATTATGAAGGTGGATAAGAAGTGAGCAATCAACATTGATGAAGTGTGTACCTTGGTCACTAACCAACTCTATGGGGAAATCAAACCATGAGATTACTTTCTTCCAAAGGAACTTGATCATGGTTCTAGCATCATTCTTGTGAGTTGCTCAAGCTTCTACCCACTTGATGAGATATTCCGTGGCAACAATGATGTAATTGGCTTGGGAGTATTGAGATGCACGGCTAATTGGATGGATGAAGTCGATTCCCCACTTCTCGAATGGTTGGTGCGCAATCATCGGGGTCAACTCCATTTTTTTCTTACAAGGAGGGACTTTAGTCTGTTGGCACTCATCACAATGCTCACAAATTTGGTTGCATCACGGAATAGTGTTGACCACCATAATTAGGACTAGAGCACCTTGCATGCTGTAGTATCTCCATTGAAGTGCCCTTCAACTATTGCGCCATATGCTTCCTTGAGCACATCATACATTTTGTGTTCACAAATACATCTACTTAAAAGTCCATCTTGTCTTGCCCTATACAATTGACTTGCAATCAACTAATAGGGTTGGATCTTCAATATTAGTTCTTTTAATCTAGCTTTGTCTATGGTTCATTTTTGGTAGTCCGTTCTCTAGTATGTGGACTATGTCATCTACCCAATATGGTGTGAGGTCTACTCTAAACAATTCTTGTTCACTAAACATTTTAAAAAGGTGTGCATGTGATAGGTCATCATTGATTCCCTATCCACCAACGACTTCTCCTGTGTGTATGCAGGACATATGATCTACTATATAATGCTATTTTCCCTTGCGTATGACCATAGAGAAGTCAAATTCCAAATGCAAAAGTAACCATCGATCCATGCATCCCATTGCGCAAGGTTTATTCACAAGATAAAGCAATGCTTGATGATCCACAAAGAAGGTGAAGGGTGTCACTAAAAGCTAGTGTCTAAACCTTTTTACGGTAAACATCATGGCTAACCTTTCCCTCTCCATTGTGGAGTAGTTCATTTTTGCCTCAATGAGCTATCTCCTAGCAAAGCTCACTAATAGTCAAGGTTATGTTTACCAAGTTGGCATAGCACTGCCCCCACAATAAATTTTGATGCATCGATGTCCATATGAGAGGTAATGGACCAATCTAGGACTCTTAAGATAGAACCTAAAGTTGGAGCCTATTTAAGTCTTTCATAGGCCTATTGACATTCTTGGGTGGTCCACTCGAATACTATTAGTTTCTTGTACAAGGGTGTAGCAATCAATGCATAATTCAATACAAACCGCCAATAGTATCCTATGTGGTCTAAGAAACATTGAACTTCGCTAAATTTGGTCGAAGGGTGAAGGTCTATAAACACCTTGACTTTGAAAAAGTTCCTAGCTATTCCATTTCTCAACACAATGTTTCCTAAGTTACAACCATGCTTCAGCCCAAATTGGCACTTTAAGGGGTTCAATGAGAGACCATATTTTTCACACCATTCAAATACTATTTACAATTTTTCCAAGTGCTCTTTCCAGTTAGTGTCGATGCATAGGTCATCAACAAAGACATCCAACCATTTCCTGAGCATGTCCTTGAAAATGGCACACATGAGGTAGTGGAAGGTAGTAGGAGTATTAGTCTGTCCAAATGGCATGACTATATAGGCAAACACCCCCCATTTGGTGGTAAATGCCATCTTATGCATGTCATCCAAATGGACTTACACTTGGTTGTAGCCTAAGAAGCCATCTAGAAAGATGTAGGCTTCTTATTCTGCCACTACCTCTAGCACACGCTTCGTGTATGCTGGTGGGTAACTATCTTACTTTATAGCTACATTGACCTTCTTATAGTTTACACACACTCAAATCTTCCCATTATTTTTCATAAGTATAGCTATGACTGACAACCAGTTTGTATGCACTATCTCATAAATGAATCCTACCTTTAAGAGCTTATCAATCTCCTCTTTTACAATGTGTGCATGCTTAGGATTCTACATAATATGGTTGTTGCTTAATTGATGCTACATCAAGGGTCATGGTAATGTTGTGAGTCACAATACTTGGATCTATTCCCTTCAGCTCATCTAAGAACCATGCAAACACATCGTCAAATTCCCTTAGGAGATTTTTGAGATCATGCTCCTCCTTCTCAATTAGGGTTTCCCCTATGTACACGGGTTGAGGCTTGTCCTCCCCTCCTACCAAGTTAACCTCCTTAACCTTGGCTAGTACTTTGATGGGTTCACTAGCTTGCCCATCCCATTTTGCTTCTACCGACACCACTATTCTATCACCTTTCTTGTACTTCATGAAGTGCTTGGGCAATTCCTGGGTATCTTCTGTCATTCAACTTCTTTTGAAGACTTTGACTATTTTCTTTTCTACTTCCTTAGCCTTCTGTGACTTAGGTGGACTGGAAGGTCCCTCTCGGTGTGTTAGATCCCAAGTGGTTGAGGTATTTCAGGATCACTATTACAGCTCACCTCCTCTGACTCAAAATTGTACTTGTCATCCCCACTAGAAGAGGCTATCTCCCCCTTGGTTCTTACAACTCTAAAGCTAAATCTACTCCAAATAATGGTGTGGTGCAAGGATGAGCTAGTTTCACTAGCTCATAATCTACCACCTTGAGGCATTCTAACCAAGCTCAATCCCAATATGCCTTGCCAACTCCTTTGCTCACTTGAACCATGTTGACCTCTCAAGGCTTAAAATCCACTCTGATTTGCTTAATTACTCTTCTCTCAATGTCATATTCTATGGTATCTTCTTCCTCTTTGCTCTCCTCAATGATGGAATATTAGTCTTTGTAGTTGTCGTCAAAATCCTCATACTAGGACTGTATGTTGCTAACAGGCACGAGAGATTCACTAGTAGTAATAAGGGGGCATCACTTGTGTGTAAGAAATATATGAAAATACCCCTCATCTACCCCCTATTTAAGGGACCTTACCTTATAAAATGTACATTTCTTCCCTTATATAACCCCCCTCCCTTACACTCACGTGGTACCATACAGTAATCCCTAGTGGACCCGCTGGGCTAGCAGGTTTCCTACTTTCGACATCTACCACACTTGTGATGAGAGTCCAATTATATGACAAATTTAGGTCATGCACCTTAGTCCATTGCCACTCTCTACTTTCCATAAGATTATTGAGAGACTTCAAATTGGCAGTTGGGTTACCCACAAGCTAACTTGACAGGAACTTGATGATTTTTTGGAGTTCTAATTTGTTGGCTAGGACACAATAAGTGATTGGTGTTGGTTGACGCATGGAACTCTCGGCCAACATGCATAAGGGTACCATGAGTAGGTTAGAAATGAGGGCAATATTAGGTTTTCTAGCTAACTTTGCAAATTTCCTAGATCCACTGCCATCCTCTGAGAATGGGAGAACCATGGTTTCAAATACGTGCATCTAGTCTTGCTCATCCTGAGGGTAGGGAATTTGTTAGAGGTCCATAATTGCTTCTAGACCTTAAGTCACCCTTTAGCACGATAGAGATGGCATCTAAGTCCATTGTTGAGGTTTTCTATGTGTCTATCTCTACCTTGGACTGCTTCTGATCTATTACCCAAGAATATCATGCCATTATCCCAATCCTCAATTACTCTAGCGTTTCTCATCCAAGGTTTGCTGAGTAGGGTATCATAATCTACCCTTCATAACTATGAAGTTCACTAATAATTGGATTCACGATATCTTAGTGGCCAATCCTTTAAGACTCCAAAGGGTGACATTGAACCTTGTGGTCTCCACCAAAGGTTTTCCCCAAGCTTGCAAGACTACATGACTAAGTACACTAACCCCTGCTCCTATGTCTGCTATCCCCTTTTGTGTAGTATCCCCTAAGGTAAGTATAGGTAAGTTTGTGTGCATCTTAGTGCTCTCCTAAAAGGCATTTACTTGTGAGGTCTTAGATATTGGATTCAGTGTTAGATTTAGTATGTGTGTCATGGCATCATGGTCTAGAAGATATTGTAGCTCATAGTCATTCTACATTCTACCCATCACTTCAATTCTTGCCAAAGTATGGAGTTTTACCTAGGTAATTCAACTAATGACAACGTCACAAGAGTTGTTATTAGTAAGGTTAAAACTTTCCATCCATATTTCCCTCCTTAGCTCCATGGGCTCCCTACCAATGCTTGTGAGCCATTTGTGTATCCATGGCCTCCTCATCATGCCCATGTAGCTGTTCACATGGTGGTGTTGTCTCTCCTACCCTCAAATATGTGGGAGAGGCTTGTGGGTTCAAGGTTGAAAGTTCATTAATCTCATCCTCAATAATAGGTTTGACAGCTTGAAGGTGAGCTTGTGCTTCTTTCATCCACTCCTTCACCTTATCTGCATTTCTCAACTGCTGGTTGGGCTCAGGGTACTCTCCAATCTTAGCGCTTCTCTTCTGTCTCGTCTTAGGAGCAAATGTCTTTTCTTTGATGTCAATGACCTGTTTTCCCTTGGTTAATGTGGTCTCACTCTTGGTATTGAGTGTTATATTTGCCTCAATTCTCTTTTTCCTCCATCATTGACTTCTCTTCCCTATAGAGAATGCATCCAAGTTGCTAGGTCAAGACAATGAGATATCGGCCTACTTTGTTTGAGCTCATGTCATGATCTTTAGGGGAATAAGTGTGGCATCATTGTTGGATGACTTGACACATAATAGTTTAAGTGTACATATGGCACGATTGTCGAGCTAGTGTGGAGGATCTTCACCTAGGGCAATCGGCAAACACATGTGTGACTCTACATTTGTAACATACCCATCCTTGAGTATGGATAACATTTTAGTAGTTGCCCAGAGTTTACCTTCTAGTCGTCGCCATCCACCGTGCCATAGGAATGGATTCGTTGGGAATCCATCCACCTACTTCCCTCTATGGAAGTTCTTAGTTATCTAATTACCTACCACATTACATGAATCATGTAAAACAGCATCATTAATTAAAAATAGTCATTTTATGCACAGCTATTTGTTTGCGTAATTTACTCACAGACATACAATTAGAATAAAAAAATTTCATTGATTATGTTCCATAGTGTGTGTTCTCTCGCCCATACATGAGAAAATTTACAATTTCATGTGATGCCTCATCCGGTGCATCTACACGTCACCAAGATCAAATCCACCTATTGTTAGTGTTTTTAGGTGTCCCAAGTAGAACTTGGGCCATACAAGGGACCAAGTAGTTCCTAGGTGCATAAAGGATTTACTAGCCAGAGCCCCCTAGCACCATAACCATCTCCTACTTAATACAGTCCCTATTGGGAGAGCTCTCGCCATCGGAGCCAATCCATGCTTCCGTAGTAGTAAAAACATCCCCTCTTGGTATGGGGATTCAGCACCTATCCTTGGGGGAGGTATAGGGCTCCTCAATTTTTATATGTTCCAATACTTAATTCAATTAGGATCTAATCTAGACTTGCTCCGATACTGTCCAAGCCAAACACAAAGACAAGGATTTGTCCTTACTAAACATGCCATAAGCATTGCTACTTTCTGGAAAGTCAAAATGAGAAGCAACTAGTTTTGTGCAATTTAAGGATTAAAGATGGAGCTCAAACATAACTACTGTAGCAGACTAGTTGGTATGAGGGATGAGATAGTGAGGAAGAGGCGGGCTGGTAAGCTTCTCATCTTGACTACTTCACTTCTCAAACATTAGTGGAAATCACATACACGAATGGAGGCATCTTGAAAGCCTTGTTTCATGAAAGTCATTTACAGTAGATATTCTGAAATTTCCTCATCTTGATCATGGGGCTTTTAGCCTTTGATGCTTCTTGAGGGTTCCTTATACCTACAACCGTCAACATTGGCCATCCTTGATACTGCATTGTGAAGATTGGGCTTCTTCTTGCTCATAAAAGGTTATGGACAGCCTGGTCTTCAAAAGCTTATGAAGATTCGGGGATTTTCTCAGTTTTGAAGCTCTCTTATGACTTTTGGAGTAATAAGCATTCATTCTAACTGGTGTCCTTCTTATTTGAGAATGCATTGATAAGCCGTCTCTTGGTACCAACTGAGCACCAACTTCACTAGTTTCTCTACTGATTTTACTGCTTATCTGTCCCTTTGAAGCAAAGCTAGATTTGGAGGGAAGTAAGAATAAAGGTACTGTGTCAGTATGTTTTGATAATCTTGAGTTTTTAAAACTAGTCAAAGTATTTGAGGGTGCATTTGCAGGTTGATTGTTGGTTTGAGTACCACCACTAGCCTTGACAGTATTTACATTAACTGAGGCACCACCCGCTAAGCTAGGGGCAGACACAAGCTAACCCTTCAATGTCTGACCTGACTGGATAGGATTGGAATGCAAAGGATGAGAAGGAGAGAATCCAATGGCAAGAGCAATTTTTCTACTTCGAGAAGGACCTGCTCCTTCAACTACATTGCTTGGACTAGTTTGAGATACCAACTTCACTTTGCTTTTATTTGGAATTTTGAAAGATCCGTCCCTTGAAATACCTATCTTGGATAGTAGGGTCTATGCCTACAAATTTTGGATAATTCATGATCATTTTATGGGAATTTTACTCTTTTACACTTCTTGAAGGTCCTTGATGTGAGTAGCAATCAACATTTGAAGATTCTTCATCAACATTGAAGAGATTTGGCTATCTCTTGAAGATTGAAGAGCTTGGACAACATAGGCATTGCCTAGAGCATAAATTTTGGGATTCTTCTTCAAATATTGGGTCCATTTATACTTGGGGAAGGCTTAGCAACACTCCTTTTGAAGATTCAACAAAGTCTTGTGCCATTAGATTCCTCTTTATCAGGCTACCTTGTATGGAAGACCAATGGAGCTTTCTCAATGGTATGATGCTATATGTAAATGTCTCTTCATGGAACCATAAATGAGAATATTATTTTACTCTTTTCAAGCTAAAAATTGAAGTTCTTCAAGTAGAATTAGTCTACAAAAAAAATCTCCTACAGTCATCTACTTCTTCTTCACCCATCAATGCTTTCTTGGTTAATTGGGAATGCAATCTCACAATGCCATATTCATGGAATGGTTTAATTCTCTTGGAAAGGCACTTAATCCTTGAAGGGCATTGGTTATTTCATTTTTATTTGTCATTCCAGTAGGTATTTTGTTGTTTGATCAATGGTAATTGATCAATGCACACTTATGGACAAATGGTTCAATGTAATGGATACAATATGGCAATGATGTATGGCATTGTGGCAAGAAGGATGGGGATATTGGATTCAGTAGCAAGTTGTACTCTCCAATGTAAATGTAATGCAAGGGTGAAAATTCAATAAATGTATAATGCAATCTATTTCAGTCCTACACTTAGAAAGGTTTGTACTTTGGAGTATGCAGTGGTATTGACAGGACACACATGTTCATTGGCATCCTTATGGCCACCTACAAGCAAGATTTGCTTCAATTTTGGATTTGCAGAGGTTATTCTCACTTACCATAATAACCTACAGCTCTTCCCTATTCTCTTGATTGCTTTGGTATTGGATATTGGCTCAAATTTAGATGAGAAATACCAAAAACACTCAAGCAGGGCAAAACAGGGTGCTGTCTACTGTAGACAGACCTAGAAAATCATTTCTAGAATGGGGTGTAAGTACAAAATAATGCAAACCAGGATTTTTAATTGAAGGTAGAAATTGTGGGCTTCAAGTAAAGCTATCAAACACCTCATTCCGATTAGAATTTCTCAAGTTATGGTCAAAACAATGCAACTAAGTACTTCGGTGCTATCTACTCCGATTAGAATTTCTGCTCCTAAATTGAAACCAGCACTCTCAAAAATTTGAATGAAGTTAAATTTATTTAGAGGTTTCATAGGCTTCAAATAGAGCTATCATTTGTTCCATTTGGACTTGTATTCATCAAGTTATGGCCAAAACTGTGTTTATGGATAGTTGGGACGGCATGCATGCAGAGAACGGTCTGGCAAGTGTGGCAAGTGATATTAGGGAAATGAAGATGGGTATTGACAAACTCATTACTCTCGATGTATTACTACCACCTACAATAGTTTCTAATGTCTCAAGTCCTTCCACTTGTGAGAACTATGGTCATCAGCAAAATGTCATGATACTACAGTGAATGAGTATGTATCTCATGGAAACTCAGCATATGAATCATATAGCACTTCTCCCTCGTATGAGCAACATTTTGGCAGATGTCTTGAAAAAAATGGATTCTATAATTCATGTCATGATGAGAAAAATGGGTATCATTCAAATCATTGTGGTAAAAAACAAGATGATGTAGGTATCCTCTTATAGAGACTCCTCTTATATGTGATGTAGTCTCATATGTTCTATTTGTCTCTCTGGCTGACATTCATTAGCTTAACAATGAGCTCTTTTGAGAATCTCTTGATGAAGAGATCCCTCAACCAGGTGAAGTCATTATGTTCCTCATTGTCCAGATTGGTGAACCAAGTCCATCCCTTATCTCTCAAGGAAAGACCAAATGCTTGTGCTCATTGAGAGGGGTCCATGTGGTTATTAGCCTCACACACCTACTCAAATTGCTTGATCAAGCTATAGGGGTCACTGTTGGCCTAGTATTTATCAAGTTGTTTTGTACGTGAGGATATTTTCATTTGGCTCCTAGAATTTGGGGTGACTCCAAACCCGGCTAGGAATGGTGCCACCAAGGCTGCCCCACTTTGCTCACTGCTAGTATTATTCAATAATATTTTTGTGAGTAGCTCACTTACTATAAGATCAGCTTCCATGGCTCTCTCCCTATTGGCATTTTCTCCCATTCTACTCCTACCTAAGATGGCTAGGATCATGTGGATCTCATTGAGCTCTCTCTCCTAATCTAATGTCTAAGCCCTTTGCTTCTAGCTATAACTCGCAATGTGCTACAATGCTATCCTTGCTAGTCTCCTTTCTTCCTCAATACTGGCTATGACATTGCTCTACTAGTCTCCCATGGTGTACTATTCTCATCTATTACTCATATTGTGTTACAAGTCACCAGATGTCATCTAAGTTCTTAGCCATGTTAAGGTCAAGATCGAGGTCTAGACTATTCTCATTCGAGCTGGTGACTGCCATAGTAGTTGCCTCCTGACCACCCCCTCAAGCTCCAAGCTGCACATTCCATTATTGCATGCAAGACAAGAGAAAAGAAGAGAATAGAAGAGAGGAGAAGATGATCCAAAGCTTTTCCATGGTCCCTCACCCTCACACTCCCTATCACAAGCACAAGTACAAGCACAAGCAAGAAGAAGAAGAAGAAGAAGAAGAAGAGAGCTAGTTTTGGCCATACACACAAAGGAGCTTCTTCATTCACTTTTTGCCTTTTTATACATGCTCTACTCCTCCTTGGGCATCCATCCCTTTTTTACATGACCGACCATTTTAGCCTAGGTCCTCTTTCCTTATTTCTTCCTATTTACATAGTTCCTTCACCCATGCTCGCCTACATTTACAAATTTCATAGAAGGGATCATGTTGTTCTTTTGCAAAATAAATTGCAATGTGTCTATATTCTAGCACTTTCCTTGTTAGAATATTTGGTGCACTTTTTATTGTGTGATTCCTCTACATTTGAGGCTTTTCTTGCATTTTTTCCAAGCTTGACTTCCTCTTTTATTTTTCTCACTTTGGGGCAGTCTTCCATTTTTCACTTTTTTGAGGCTTTTCTATCTTGAACTTCCAAAGGTGGTGTAACAAGACACGTCACTCTTTTCCTTCATAAAGTATGCCGAAAGTTTCCTGGAGAAGTCATCAATGAATGTAACAAAATACTATTGCCACCAAGAGATACATTCTAGTAGCTTCCCAAACATATATATGCACAACATCAAGTACATTCTTGCATCTCTATCATGCAAAAACGGTTTCCTTGGTTGCTTCCCAAATTGATATATTTCACAAACTTTATGTAATTTTGTAACTCTAAATGTAAGCAAATATGTAAAAAATCCTTGGGTAACATTAATTTCAGCCTTTTCAAATTACATGTCTAATATATTTGTGCCATATTTCAATGTCTGCAACCAACCACATCTTTGTCTTTAGCATACATAGCAGCATTTATAGCAAAAATTTCACCATATCCAAGCTAAACATGCTGCCAACTCTACTTCCTTTTGCAATCAACCTATCCTTATTATTTAAATCTTCAAAAAAATAACCTTGGCATTAAATCTAACCTACAACCCTTGTCTCTACATAACCTAGACTTTGTAAATCATGCATCTCTCCAAACCATTCAACATGGCTAGTCATATGATTAAATGCACTTGAACCAACATACCATACATCATCACATGCCCCCTTTCCTATAATAGCATTCATCATATGCTACATGATAAACAAATACTCACTTTTGTTATCCTTTTGTCTTGAAGATGATGCATAATTTCCTTACTATAACTTTTTCCTAAATGTCATCCTTCTTATCAAAACAATGGGTTGCAAGATGACTTCTTCTTCCATAGTGATTGCAAACAATATCAAAATTACTAGAACCTCTATTGCACCATCCATCTCTTCCTCTAGAGCTTTCCTTGCCTCTAGAATTACCACAATCTCTCAAAATCTACATGTCATTGAATTGTTAATTTAGCATATGTTTTTGGTTACCACTAGCACAACAACCCATACCATAGCCGCTTGAAGAGGATCTACCATGTCCTCATCCTAAACTTGAGTAAAATGCTTGGACTTATTCAACACTTCTTTTAGATGATTCACCCTGTACATTGATCTCTTCAGTGACATTATGTCTCTTCAGTTATTATGTAAGAGACCAACTCATCAAAATCTGCAAACTACTTCCATACATACACAAAAGTAACAAAATATCTCAAAATCTTCTCATTATTAAGGCCACCCAAAGTAGATGAAACCAAATCATCATCAAGGCATTTATTATATGCTGCGGCATAGTGTTATCAGTGCCTGCAAATTAACCAATACATTACCTTTTTGTCTTTTATATTCCATTTTTTCCATACCTTTAATTCTTCTACATTCCCAAGCTTACTTAGCTCTAGTTATTTTTCTTCACTTGAAACAAACTCATAGAGGCCTCTTCCAATAAGAATTTTGTTGTACGGAAATCCTATGATGGTTAATTTTTCTTGTCTAGCTTCTTAATGGTAGGATTTCCACCATTCTCACTCATTGCGAAAAAATTGAGTACTAGACAACAAGAAAGTCTTTTACTTAAATCTTTCATAAAATATTCCTAGTAATAAATCAAGTTATCTTTTTCACTATTTTCTCAATAATAAATATAATTTTTAATTTGTTTACATATACACCTTGTGTTTTCTTCTTTAAAAACACCTCAAAACTTACAAATTTGAAATTTGTGACATGTACAATGGAGAACATTTGACATAGTCAAAATTACAAAATCTCATGAAACTATTATCTATAGTACTATGGAGCTAAAATGGGGCCCGAGATTGCCTCAAATTAGCCAAAAACATAGTGAGAAAGCCCTTAAGGACCAGCCTACAAAATATATGTCGTTATGCTTGCATACCAAATCTCACAGCAATATGAGATTTATGATCTACTATGCTTTCAATGCCTCCACATGCACTATCCAAGGAAAATAGAGAGAGAATGGCAGAGCTTCTTACTGACTGCTTGCTTGCTTAAATCCATGCCCTTCTCCTGTAGAAAGATGTGAGAGAGAGAGAGAGAGATAGGGCCAACATAGAGCAAATAGCTCTCAGTGAGATTCATCATTATTATATATCACTCCAAAAAACCAAAGTATATCTAACTTAGGTCTAAGTGATTAGTGAATAACCATTAACTAACTCTGGTTAAGTCAACTACTAAATTATTAAAGATACACACATGATAGACAACTACACACGCAGTTCTCATGTCGATAAGTATAAGTAGGTAAACTGAGCTTGCATATCTCAAAACTCCCCCTCAAGCTCAAGTCACTTCATGTATCCCAAGTAATGATCTAAAATGAGTGAACTTATCTTTACCAAGTGATTTGGTAAAGATGTCTACCACTTGGTCTTTAGTCTTCACATGAATGAGGTCTATTCTACCTCAAGTACCATTTTCCTAATGAAATGGTAATGTACCTCTATGTGATTTGACATGGTTTGATAAACTGGATTACTTTCCAAGATCACACTCGTCATGTTATCACAATATAGCTTGATTGGTTTCTCCACACAAATCTCCAAGCTATCCATTAACTTAACCAACGAAGTAGCCTCACATGTAGTTAATATTGCACGCATGTATTTCACTTTTGTACTCGAGAGAGCCACAATAGGTTTTGTTTTACTACTCCAGCTGACCATGCTACTTCCAAGACCAAATGCATATCCACTAGTTGATCTTTTCTCATACATACAACCAGCCCAATGTGCATCACTATAACATGGAAGCTCAACAAGCTTACTATACTCATAGAATAGCCCATAAAACATTGTACCCTTCACATATCTCAAGATCCATCTCTCACAGCATCTAGGTGAGGTTTCCTTGGTTGTTGCATAAACTGGATGATCAAACCAATTGTGTAACTCAAGTTTGTTCTAGTGATAGTCAAATAGATCAGAGACTGCCAACCATTTGTCTACACATAGTCACATTCTCTCTCACATTTCTTGTATCAATAGTCAACTTTACATTCTACTCTAGTGGTGTGTCCATGGGTTTCTAGTCCAACATTTAATACTTCTCCAATATATTATGTGCATACTATTTTTGAAGCACCCAGATTCCATGAGGTGTACACAAAACTTTAATCCCTAAGAAAATTTTCAACTCTCCCAAGTCTATAATCTTAAATTCTTTCTGCAACATGGATTTTATGTCATCAATGCCCTGTATGTCATCACATGTGATTACCAAATCATCTACATAGAGTACCAAAATAGGTTATCTTATCTCTATTTTCCTGATAAATAGGTCACGATTAGCTTTGCCTAGCTAAAATCCAAGTGTTTGCAAGTAGGACGTAATCTTAGCATTCCATGCCCATGGGGCTTGCTTTAAGCCATACAATACTTTCTTCAATCTACGTACATATGATGGACCATTGGGATACACATAGCCCTCTAATTGATCCATATAAACCTCTTCCACAAAATCACCATTCAAGAATGCATTTTTAAATTCCCATTTGATAAAGATTACAGTCAATGGATGTATCCAATGCAATAACAAACCCTATAGTTTCCATCTTAGCAACCGCACTAAAGGTTTCCTCATAACCCAACCCATACTACTGGGCATATCCTTTCACAACCAATCTGGCTTTATACCTTTCTAGTGACGCATTAGACTTACATTTTATCTTATAGATCCACTTTCCCTCAGGAAACCCAACCAAGTCCCATGTTCTATTTTTTAGCAAAGCCTCATATTCAACATCCATAGCCTTGCACCAATTTTCATTCTTAACTGCTTCTACAAAAAATGTAGTCTCTTTGTTTTTCTGCACTTCTGTCATGTATGCATAATTTTTCACTAAGTAACCACTAAAGGTAAGCCTATCCATGTGTTTCTTTTCTTTGTGCAATCTCTACAACAAAGGTGAACTAGATTCCACTCTCTCTTGAGGTGGTATGTATCTCTACTTAACTCTAGGTCTAACCACTATAGGTATGCCAAACTCACTATCTAGACTCTGAAAAGAGTCATATCTTGAATTCAATGGACCTGTAGCATCACAAAAAACCTTCTCTTTTTCTTTATCTCTCCCCGTCACTAATATATCCATGTCAATGCATGGAGTCCCATGGCTCCATAGCCTTTCTGTCCAAGGACTTACACAGCCAGATGCATCTTGAGTATGTCCACTAGTAGACATAGTTTCTCGCTATCCATTTTCGGCATATGAGCCCTGCAAAGTGTCATCATATACTCTGCAGCACTTGCTTAGCACCATAGCAAGATGATAACTCATTAAACATGACATCACAACTTAGCATTATCTCTCAAGTAGTCCAAACAATGTACTTGTATACCTTTATTTCCTATGAATATCCAAGGAAACCACACTTCATTGCTTCAAGGTCAAGTTTCTTCCCTTTGTCATTTGGAACATGAACATAGGCTATACTACCAAATACTTTCATATGTCAAATGTTAGGCTTGTAGCCATGTATTTTCTCATAAGGTGTCTTTTCATGTATTCATATTGTAGGTGTTCTATTAATAACATGGACAACCACAAGTGCTACTTCAGCCCAATAAGACAAAGGCATGTCCTTCACATTCAACATGGCCCTAGCTACCTCCATAATCACCCTATTCTTCTTCTTAGCCACTCCATTTTGCTGAGGAGTATAGCTACAAGTTATCTGCCTCTTGATCCCATGCTTTTCTAAGTATCTGTCAAACTCCTTTGATAGATACTTAGCATCATACCATAAGCATGAGACATAAAAATTAAGCTCTTTTTCAACATGATATTTCAAATCCATAAATTTGTGCAAAACCTAATCCTTATGCTTTAGGATGTATATCCATGTGTAGTCATCCACAAGGTCACATAGTATCTAGACCCACCAACAAGTGATGCACAAGTCCCTAGACATCTAAGTGCACAAGCTGTAAAGGCATGCTACTATTTCCTGCATTCTTGGCAAATGGAAACTTGCCTTGTTTCCCAAACTAACATGTTGAGCAAACATGTCCCAAATTAGCATATTTAAACCTTGTTAGCCATGTAACAAGGTCTTTATGCTGCATATTTTTTAGCTTTTGGACATTTATATGTCCAATCTACTTATGCCATATATAAGTGTCTCAGATACTTGACCCATCATGAGAAAATATAGCAACATTTGATTCAGGAATGTTTGCATCTACATAAACATCCTACCATGTCTCTGGCCTTTAGCAACCAATCTATATCCTTTGCCATACTCCTCTATGAAGCAACCATCTCTATTAAAACATATCTGCAGGTTTTGCTCAACCATTTGACCAACAATTATAATAGATTATCGGTGATTGATAGAACATGCAACACATTATGCAACTACTTTTTCTTTCCATTAGGCATAACCAGAGTAACAATCGTTATGTGTCTTATGCCATGCTAAGAATCATCTCCAGTACATACATAGCCATTAGCACCTATTTTCAGCTCATCAAACCACTTGCCATGTGGTGTCATGTGGTTTGAGGCACCATAATCTATATGCCAGACATCATTCAACTTTTCTTGCTACTTGCCATTATTGTGTATGTAAGTCATAGCAAATAGTCTCTCACCAATCTCAGGCTCTGGATGAGTAGAATATGCATCGTGACCCTTGTAATGTGTCCTCTTGTCCACTTGTGGGACACGTCTTAACAGCCCATCGGGAGGGGAGTCTAGAAAGCGCCACCTAGCACTTGCAAGGAATGTCACAAGGTTTGTGATCTAGGTCTTCCCGAGTCTACCCCGAAGCGGAAGTATCCGGCCGTTCCCACTTACGACCAACTTGAAGTCAGGGTTTCTTTCCTATCAGCCAAGTCTCTAGGAAGTAGCTAGCGTCGAGCTCCAGATAAAGCACTTTGCGTAGGAACAACAAAGTCGAAGTGGATTTATGCTGCACTTGAGCACAAAGAGAAGAGAGAGACAGCAAGAGAGAAGAGAACAAAGTGATCATCTACATTGATTCTAAATGGAATGTTGAATATTTTCCGGGATAGATGGTTGTTGATGAGGTACTCTTGCAAGTCTTATGTCATTGCTTTCAATTTCACTTTTCGACTCAGAGTCCTCCTCTGAATCTAAAGAATCCTCATCCCTTCAGCTCTTAGACAAGCCAATACCAAGTTTTCTTTCCACTCTTATAGCAGCCTTAACCAAAGTACCCAAGGTATTATTAGGTTACGATTCCACATTTGCGATAGACACCCTTATCTTTCTCTGATGTGGAGTTCCAAGAGATCATGAACCGGAAGGTGCCTGTCTTACCGGCTCTTCCATCAGATCAAAAGCTCAATGGTGACAATTACCACATATGGCGTGTGATGATATTGGCCATATTGGAGTCTTATGATTTGACGGAGTTTGTGATGGAGGAGATTAACTGGCCCTTGGTGAGAGATGAGTCCAAACTCTCTTCCAATGCTCATGTGGAGTCGACCAAAGCCCAGTCTCATTGGGACAAACTAAATGCTAGGATTTGTTCTTTCCTTTTTCTAACTTGTACAACAACCGTGATAGCCCATATAGAGCACTCGACGGTGGCTAATTGGGAAGAGTATCTACCGATAGCAGAGTTTGCATATAGTAGTGCCAAGCACTCTTCCATTGGATATAGTCCATTTATGTTAATGTATGGGTTTCAGCCCAAAGCTCCTCATGTAGTAGGATTGCATAAGGAAAAGGTTCAGACAGCCAAGGATTTTTTAGAGGATATGAATAGTATGTTAAAATTTTCTCAAGAAAATATTAAGAAAGCTCAAAATCGAGCTAAAGCTTATGCAGATCCTCACCGAAGAGACATCTCCTTTGAAGAAGGAGAATTGATCTATCTTAAGGTGCCTGAACAAACTAAAACCATGAAAATGGGACGATGTCCAACGCTTTCACCCAGGTATTGTGGTCCTTTCACAATACTTAAAAGAGTGGGAGAACAGGCTTACAAGCTCCAACTACCTGGTAGTAGAACACATCCGGTTTTCCATGTAAGTAAGCTAAGGAGGAACCTGGGTGATTTGGATAATTTGATCTTAAATGATAACATTGAGGAGCTATTAGATAACCAATCTAATCCACATGAACCAGAAAGAATATTAAATGTTCGTAACAGACGAACAAGGAATACTATTTATCAAGAATGTTTGGTTAAGTGGAAAGATTGTTCAGAAGAAAGCTCAACATGGGAGCGAGTAAGTACCCTAAGGAAAAGGTTTCCCAATTTACAGTTGAACCTTCCAAGTATCGTTTTTGAGGATGAAACCAATTCTTAAGGGGAAGGAAATGTTACATTAATAAGGTAAATTATGGGAGACAAGCGCGAGGGATGACCATCCAGGGGCCTTGGGCACCCAAACGGGGTCAAGGGAGCCTAGAGAGTAAGAGAGTCCAAGAATAGGACTCACCTCAAGCGGATGGCTGGCAGAGGAAACAGGGAGAGAGATGCTAGCACTTATCTAGGCGAGGTTGGGAGGAGAAACGAGGGACTCCTGCCATTGTTTCACGATCAGATTGTCTGTCATCTAGAGTTGCGTCTGTTCATCACATTGGTCAACCACATCATATACACCCTTCAACCGTGTTTCTCACTCTACCGTGTAGATTTCAACCATCAGCTGCTACTAATCATCTGCTATCCAACCATCACTAACTACACCCATCACTATCCATCCCTAGATGGCTTGTTTTCAGCCATCGCCTTGCTGTTTGGAGGTCTCCATTTGCTACATCATTATAGCACCTAGTTGGCCTACGTTTTCAGCACATGGTGCAAGGTGACAAACTGTTGCCATCTCTCCCACTAGGCGACTACTGCAATACCTGTGTTTTTGCTATCCAACAAGCTGTCTACATCAACAAACACCTCTTCTGCACTATCCAAGCCCCAGGCGGCTTGTTTTCAACCATGCCTTGCTGTTTGGAAGTCTCCATTTGTTGCATCATCATAGTACTTAACCAACCTACGTTTTTAGCATTTGGTACCACACGACAGGCTGCTGCAATCTCTCCCGCCAGGTGACTCCTACAGTACTTGCGTTTTTGCTGTCCAGCAAGCCGTGTACATCAGCAAACACCTCTCCTGTTGTGGCCTCAATTCCCTAATACTCTAACAATCAGTGTTTGGTGTTTCCCACACTCCGATACTCCAACTGGTGGTTACTGCACTTGGGATCCGTCTCTGGTGGACGTCACTCTCGGACACTACATTGCTCTGCCCTTGGGCATTCTGTACACTCTTACATTCATTTACAGCATTCATTCACTTTAGAGTTTCTTCTCTCTGTGTTTCTCTGTATTTGAGTTTTAAGTTTTTGCATCTTGCATTTTACATTTTGCGTTTTGCATTTAGGGTTTGAGTTTTGCTTCTATGTCTAAGTCTTTGAGTTTTGGTCTTGGTCGTGCATGCTCTATTTCCTCAGTGCAAACCCTAGCATATCTTCACAATGAGCACACAGTAAACATGTGTTGGCACATATGTTTGTCAATTTTTGACATTGTGTTATGATTATGGAGTAAAAACCAGATTGCAACAATTTGGCACATGGCTATGATCTTGCATTGTGGATTTGTTGTGACTTGATGAAAACTTGGAGTAAGGTCTACTTGCTAGGGGCATGTCTTTGTTGCTCTCCATTCGCTTATCTAGGGATTCTTCTAAGGGATGTGTGAAATTGCAAAAACTTAGTTCATGGGTATTATCTTCACCTAATTGTTCAACTGTTCATACTTAAGTAACTAGATGTGTTGTTTGAGTCATAAACAGCATGTGTGCATCTTGCTTCCACCTTTTGTGATAATCTAAAGCTCATTTCCAAGCCACCGTCAAGTTAAGGGAGTTCAGCACATGGTCACTTTCTCTTCACATAAGTAAGCAGACATGTTTTAACATGGCCAGGTAGGTTACTCCAAACTAAGTTGTATGTGAGACTCAAGTCCTAAACAGTGCCTGTATATCTTGCTTTCACCTTTTGTAATCACCTAAACGTCATTTGCAAGCCAGCATCAAGTGAAGGGGATTCTGGTACATGGTCGATTTCTCTTCATTGAAGTAAGCAAACATTTTTTAAGATGGGCAGATAGGCAGCACACCAAGCCATACATTAGGAAGCGAAGATTGTGGTGTTGTCTTGGAGGTTTTAAACATTGAGTCTACTGCATGGATCCTCCTTTTGAAATGAAATGCACGGCTTTTTTTTGCTGGGATCTCTAGAAAAGTCTTGCATAAAAACAGGCATGTGACTGCACAGGGAGCAAAGATTCTTGGGTTAAAAACAGATAGCTGACTGCATGCTAAGCTATATAATAGTAAGGACTGCAGTGTTTGCTATGAGGAAATGACTTTGAGTAGGGTGCTAAGGTGTGTGAATGAATCTACTATAAGGAAATGCACAATATCGATTTGCTATATCTGTAGCAAAGACCCTTGAGTTACAGAGGTAATAAAACAAAGCTTTACATCTATTTTTCACTTGCTTCAATCAATCAACTTCACTCTTTATAAAGATATGTCAATATTGAAATGTAAAGTTTATTGACATAAACATGTCCAATGCAAGACCAACTCACCTATGACTGTCCCATGTAGCAAACCATATGAAAGTGGCATAGAGACTGTAGCAAACCATATGAAAGTGACTGTCTCATGTAGCAAACCATATGAAAGTAGCAAACCTTAGGAACAGGTAGATGTGTCCAACCAGTTCATGGACATCACCATATTGATTGCCAAACTTAAACAAGCTTTCACTTACATGCAAAGCTATATATCGCCTACACAACAGAAGAAAAGAGTCAGAAAATAGATAGGATTTACTTGGAATAAACACATTTAAACAGTTTAATTTGCAAGTATCAATCTCAGCAGATCACTAAACTACATAGAAAGCTGCATGCAGGCTCATGCACTGCCAATCGTTTATACTAATCTTGGGCTGTCTATCAAGATACAAAGATCATAATGATTGAAAATAAACACTGCCAGTTTTTCATTGTCTCAATTTCCACAAGTGATTCTCTTTTTGGTAGATCAACAAAACACGACCTTCAAACAGGAATCTAGATCAAAAAGACACAATCAGATACATCTGGTCTAACAGGTATGTTAACCATGCCAAAATGTTACAATGTGTTTTACTGGACTACAAGGTGACCCATCAAAACATTTCTCCATAATCAAACTCAAACAGTATTTGAAGTGTTTGGGAGGAACTTTTTGGATGATCAATATGACAATGGGGTGACCATGGAATGCCTTTTTGGTAGCAACTAAAGGACAAAGACCCCTATGAGTACTTTTACATAGTTACAGTTGATAACTCATCAAACATGCAACACTTAGTCAAAAATATGCATAGCAATGAACAGCATTTTAGAGAAAGCTGTCTCGTTAAATTTTTCTCGGCATTCAATGGCATATTCATAGTCCAAACTTCTCTCAAGTTGTATCCCATCTCAAATAAAATTTGCTTCAGCTACAGTCGACTAAACTCTTTTTGTTTCAAATCCTTGATCACTAGAACCATTCATGTAACATAGTCTGACAGTCATAGTGACTTTAGCCAACCCTGCTGGCTATGGAAACATCAGCCCTACTAAGCCTTATTTTTTCATCAAGAATCTATGCCACTATTTTTTGCACAACCCAACAGTCAACCCAGCAATAGAGATTGGCAAATACCTATTGCTATTCTGTATGCATGGTGTGTGGATCTTATATATGTGATTCCTGGCATCATTAAGCCATAATTTATCAATCACTTTCAGGTGTTTTTGCCTTTCATCATCATAAACCCTTGTATGTAATTGAATTCTTACCACAGAGCAGCCAAGAGGTGTTCCAGCCAATTCCTACAGGTAGTGGGAGTGAACCACATGCATTTTCCACTTTAGGCTATGCTTACATGCTTGGGTGGCATAGGGACAAGTTTCCAGGCAACCAGACTCAAACTTAAAGCCAGATGGACCAATATGCCTGTGTAGGACGAGTCTCTAAAGTAAGGAAACAGCATGGAAAAGCTACATAATCTCCTCATGGCAGCCGACATAAATATCATGTACATCTTTAAAAGCTGAAAAGGCGGCATGCTTTTTTTTCATCAACAATCCATGACATCAATTCAGGGTCCATGATTGCTTTGCATGCCCTCTTGAAGACCAAGCAACTGAAAAGTACTGCAATTCGTAGCTCCAAAGCAGTCCACCCTCAACATCGAAGAATGCTACAAATATAAAGAACTTCCTCCAACAAGCAAAGCTAACTCCACCCAAATAAGAGTCTCACGTACCCTAGAGGTAAGTAGACTATTGTAGAAGACATCATACTTAGGAGATGGCAATTGGGTAAAAAGAACCATTGCCATATCTTATGAAGATATTATCCATCCTAGAGATACAAGCTCATCCTACAAATCCTCCATCTTGTTGATGCCATTCTTCATAGAAGAGAGTCATCAAGGAAAAGCATTCTAAGTCTCTTCTCAAGAGTAATACAATGGGCAAAGGTCTTCTAATGATAGAGAGAAGAGAGCTTCATTCACACCTCCACTAGTGTCCACAACCTACATACATGAACAGGGACAGCATCTTGTAGACTCATAAAAAGAAAGGACCTAGCTCGAGAATTAAGGCCGATCCCATAGAGCTACTTGGTTCATAGTAGAACCAATGGAGGGATCCTCCACAAGGTAAGGAATAGGGGTAGTGATGAAATCCATAGATCAAAGGTATCGAGAATGCACTCCACTTTGCATGATCAAAGGGAGTCATTCGACCCATCAAGTTGATCTTATTTGGGTAAGGAAGGAGAATCGACACCTGTACGTGGGGTGCCATCAGGCAATACAAGGGCCAAAGGGACAAGAGCTATGTGAGATTTGATCTTTGAGACTTGTCAAAATGATGTTCCCTTTGGAATAAGGCTCTAATCTCCCTTCTTTGCATCACTCTTTGCAATGTCCAAACCGGTGAGGACGCCTATCTTCAAAGGAAAGGATGTTCTCCTCATCGAAGTCATCAAATGCATTGAACCAATGGTATCCCATCTCCATGATAGACTTGCAATCACACTTGAAAATTTGCATTTTGGTGTTGGGATTTCTAAACAGATGAAAGATCACTACACCTTGCAAAGGAAGATTGCAACTGTCCTACATGCTTGGTAAAAGGCCTGAAACAGCACAAGTTGTTCTTTGCAACAAATCTGCTGCAAACAACAACTTAGATATGGTCTCCTATTGTGGAAGCCTCCATGACCTCACTTAGGCGATGATATCATGTGAACTTTTGGGACCTCTTTCTTGCGTGGTAGAACTTCTCTGTGTGTCCGGTCCTTTTGCAAAAGTCACAGAAGATCTGATCTTTCTTGCCTCTGTACCTATTGCCAACATATAATGCATGCTCATCTCTAGAGGTACTTGGTTCTTCTTTAGTTTTTAGCTTCTTTTCCTCTTCCAATAGTGATGCCTGGATATTGTCAAGAATCGCGTGGTGGAGGGGGTTGCTCAAGATGCTGCGCCGAACACACACAGAATGCACAAGGAGAAGCTCACTCAAGAGACAAGAAGAGAGATGGAGGCCAAAACGTTTTCTTGCTGATTTCTTCTTCTTCTTCCACACACTTTTCAATGTACACAAAGTATAGATAAGATACAACATAAAAGGAAAGTGGCCTACTAAGTCAAACAATGCATAACCGACTACACTAGTCGACTGGCGCTATAACTATGCCAGCTGTAAATAGGTGTAACAACCTGAATATAATAAGTAATGAGTCAGTGGCCATGTGAGAGTCATAATGACCACCGACGTGCTAAGTGTAGACGTGTGGACCCATCTAACCAGGCGGTCCATCATCCATGTCCACATGTGTTGAGCTTGCCATCTCAACACTCCCCCTCAAGCTCAACTGTATCTCTGCAACTCCGAGTAAGCTTCGAAACTTTTGAAGCTTCTCTGTACCCAATGCCTTCGTGAAGATATCAGCTATCTGATCCTGTGTGCTGACATACACCAAGTCAATCTCACCTGCTAGTACCTTCTCTCTCACAAAGTGGTAGTGTACCTCAATATGTTTTGTCCTGGCATGGAACACAGGGTTCCTAGCCAACTGTATACTGCTCATGTTGTCACAATAAATGACAACTGGACCTTCCACCTGCACATCCAAATCAGCCAGTAACTTTTGCAGCCATACTACCTCACATGCTGCAACAGCAGCACCTCTATACTCAGCCTCTGTACTCGACAAAGCAACTGTAGATTGCTTTTTGCTGCTCCAAGCAACTGCTGCACTACCAAGAGAGAACATGTATCCGCTGGTAGATCTTCTATCAGACATACTACCAGCCCAATCTGCATCTGTGTATCCAAACACCTGTACATCTGTACCTGCCTCATAGAAAAGCCCATAATGTAATGTGGACTTCACATATCTCAATATGCGTCTCACTGCATCCAAATGTGGCTTTCTAGGTACTTGCATAAACTGACTCACAAGACCAACAGCATAGCTCAAGTCTGGCCTTGTAATGGTCATGTAGATCAAACTCCCCACTATCCTCCTGAACATAGTAGGGTCTTCTATCTCATCCCCAACATCAGCACTCAGCTTTACATTCTGCTCCAATGGGACTGAAAGTGGTTTGCATGCAGTCATACCATACTTGGACAACATATCCAAGCCATACTGTCTTTGGGACAGCCATATACCATCATCACATCTGATCACCTCAATGCCAAGGAAGTACCTTAGCTCACCTAAATCCTTCATCTCAAACTTCATCTTCAAATAGCCCTTGACTTCAGCAATCCCACTATCACTATTACCTGTAATAATCAAGTCATCCACATAGATGACTATGATGACCAAACCTGCATCTCCTTTTCTCACATAAAGTGAGTGATCAGCATCAGAAACATAAAAGCCAATATTGACAAGATACTCTCTAATCTTGTCAGACCATGCTCTTGGTGCTTGCTTGAGCCCATAGAGTGCCTTCTTCAACCTGCACACATACGTGGGATGCTCTAAATCTTCATAACCTGCTGGCTGATCCATATACACTTCTTCCTGCAAATCACCATGCAAGAAGGCATTCTTTACATCCATTTGCTGCAACCTCCAACCTTTGGCTGCTGCCAAAGAAATCACACATCTGACAGTTGCCATCCTAGCAACTGGACTGAAGGTTTCATCATAATCTATGCCATATGTTTGGGCATAGCCTTTTGCAACCAGCCTAGCTTTGTACCTGCTAATAGAACCATCTGCATTGTGCTTAATCTTATAAATCCACTTACATCCAATAGCTTTCTTTCCCTTTGGCAATGATACTAGATCCCAAGTCTTATTGGCCTCTAATGCAGCCATCTCCTCATCCATTGCTGCATCCCAATGAGCATGACCAACAGCCTCCTCAAAACATGTGGGCTCAACATCCTCAACTAGTTTCACCATATAAGCATAATGGTGAGCTGCATAACCCTCAAAACCAAATCTTTTAACAGGGTATCTCACCCTGCTAGACTTGCGTACCACTGGATCACTCAATGGAGTCTTTGCATTAACACGTGCTCTCTGCACACCTGGAGTCCTCACTGAAGGAATGCCAAGCTCATCATCCAAGCTCTCTGAGCCACTGGAGTCTCCATCAAGAACTGCATCAATGCCTTCTGACACCTTATTCTTTCCTTTGTCTTTACCTGTAGTGCTACTAGATGCACCCGAAGATGTAGAGATACTCCTTAGTCTCCCAGACCAAGGACTACTAGATGATGTCTCTGGTCCACTAAGAGTCCGTGATTCTTGCTTTTCAGCCTGCACATGAGTGTCATGATCATCATCAACATCCAATGCATCACCACTAGATGCATACCAGCTGCTCATTTCATCAAAGATGACATCCCTGCTCACTCTGAACTTACATGTGATAGGGTTGTAACAGCGATACCCTTTCTGCTCTAAAGAGTATCCAATAAAGATACACTTTTCAGCCTTTGGATCCAGCTTCTTCCGCAACTCATCTGGCACATGAACATACGCAATGCAGCCAAACACTTTCAAGTGTGAAACATCAGGCTTCTTACCTGTAAAACATTCTTCGGGGGTCATACCATGAACTGCAGCTGTGGGAGTTCTGTTCATAATATAAACAGCAGTATGAACAGCCTCAGACCAAAAATGCTTAGGCATATTCTTTTCAGCCATCAAGGCGCGTGCAACTTCTGCAATATGCCTGTTTTTCCTTTCTGCAACCCCATTTTGCTGTGGGGTATACCTGCATGTGAACTGTCTCTTTATCCCATGAGACCTCAGAAAATCACTGAACTCATTTGAGAGGTACTCTCCCCCTCCATCTGACCTCAGGCACTTTACTTTCAAGCCTGTTTCTCTTTCAACTGCAGCCTTGAAAGTTCTAAAGTGCTCAAAAGCTTCACTCTTTTCCTTCATAAAATATACCCACAGCTTTCTAGAGCAATCATCAATGAATGTGACAAAGTATGAACTGCCTCCAAGAGATACATTTTGTGTAGGCCCCCAAATGTCTGTATGCACAACATCAAGGATATTTCTGCTTACATCTTTGTCATGTGAAAAGGGTTGTCTTGCCTGCTTACCAAACTGACATGCTTCACATACCTTCTGAAATTCTGCAACTTTAAAAGTAGGCAAACCTGTAACCAACCCTTTGGACTGCATTAATTTCAGCCTTTGTACATTTGCATGTCCAATGCGTTTGTGCCAAATTTCAATGTCTGCAACAACACCTTTTCCTTTGGCATACATAGCCGCATTCATAGTAGGAATTCCAGCATCTAGAGTGAACATACGTCCAACTCTACTTCCCTTTGCTACCAACCTGCACTTGTCATTGAAGTCTTCTACAAAGCAGCCCTTTGCATTAAATCTGACTTGCAGCCCTTGCTCTACCATTTGACCGACTGACACCAAGTTCTTTGTAATAGATGGCACATGTAATACATCTGAAAGACTCTTTGTCTTACCATCATGCAAGGACAAGGGAACTTTTCCAATGTGTGAAATTGGGTGGCATGAGTCATCACCCGTCTGCACATAACCTGCATTTTGCAAATTCTGCATCTCTCCAAACCATTCTGCATGGCTGGTCATATGATTGGATGCACCTGAATCAACATACCAAACATCGTCATGTGCTCCCTTTCCTGTAACAGCATTCAGCATATGCTGCATAACAAACAGCCGTTCATTTTTGTCTTCATTCTGTCGTGAAGACGATGCATAGTTTCCTTGCTGCAACTTACCACTGCGGATATCATCTCTCTTAGCATAACATTGGGCTGCAATATGACCTGTTTTGCCACAGTAGTGGCACACAATACCAAAGTTGTTAGAACCTCTGTTCTGCCATCCACCTCTTCCTCTAAAGCTCCCCCTGCCTCTAAAGTTACCACGACCTCCTGAAACCTGCATATCGCCAAATTGCTGATTCAATCTGTTTTGCTGGTTATCACTACCACGTCCTGTACCACGGCCTCTTGAAGAGAACCTGCCACGTCCCCTTCCTGAACTGGAGTAGAAAGCTTGGACCTGTTCACCACTTCTTTCAGGTGTCTCACTCTGCATGTTGATCTCTTCAGTGATCATAAGGGAGACCAACTCATCGAAATCTGGAAATGGCTTTCTGACATATACGGAAGTTACAAAAGACTTCCAAGCCTTTTCATTATTAAGTCCACCCAAGGTAGACGACACCAAATCATCATCATCAGGCATTGCATCAATTGCTGCCAAGGCATCTGCAATGCTCCTTACCTTCAATGCATACTCATTGATAGACATCTTCCCTTTCTTCAATGTATTCAACTCTTGCTTGAGTTGAATCTTTCGTGCCTTTGTATTTACAGAAAACATACTTTCAAGTATGGTCCAAGCTGCATATGCATTCTCTGCATTTCTAATGTGTCCCAACATATTATTGTCAATTACTGCAGACAACCAATACATGACCTTCTTGTCTTTTGCATTCCATTCCTTTCGTGCCTTTGTCTCTTCTGCAGTTGGAGGATCACTCACCTCCGGCTCCTTTTCTTCACCTGAAACGAACTCGTAGAGGCCTTTTCCAATAAGAAAGTTCGTGACACGGAACTTCCATGAAGGGTAGTTGTTCTTGTCGAGCTTCTCAATGATGGGGCTTCCACTATTCTCTGCCATTATCACAAGAATAATACCAAACAGCAAGCAAATCTTTTGCAACCCTCGACCTGTAGTGCACAGCAATACACCAGACAGCCTTTTTCACTGTCTGCTCAACAATACATGCAATCTGCAACCAGTTTGCAGATAAACCTTGTGTTTACTCACTGGTAAACACCTTTGATCTTACAGATCTGAAATCTGTAACCTGCGCACCCACTTTCGGTCGATACAGCTGAAGTCACAGCGTACCCTGAAACTGCTGTCCGCAACCTTGCGGCTCTAAAACGGGCCCTGAAACGGCCTCAAATGCCCTAAATCTCTGCGGGAAAGCCCTAAAGGGCTAATCTGCAAAATATACAGCGCTCTTCGCGCACACCAAATCTCACTGCAATCTGAGATTTTTGCTCTGCCCTGCTTCCGGTGCCTCCACAGGCACTATCCAAGAGAAAGAGTGGAAGGATGGGAGAGCTTCTTACCCGTGGCTTGCTTGCTCGAACCTTGCTTCTTCTCCTTTGCTTCAACCTTCGAAATCAGCCTCTCTCAGTGGTGTGGCTCTGATACCATGTCAAGAATCGCGTGGTGGAGGGGGTTGCTCAAGATGCTGCGCCGAACACACACAGAATGCACAAGGAGAAGCTCACTCAAGAGACAAGAAGAGAGATGGAGGCCAAAACGTTTTCTTGCTGATTTCTTCTTCTTCTTCCACACACTTTTCAATGTACACAAAGTATAGATAAGATACAACATAAAAGGAAAGTGGCCTACTAAGTCAAACAATGCATAACCGACTACACTAGTCGACTGGCGCTATAACTATGCCAGCTGTAAATAGGTGTAACAACCTGAATATAATAAGTAATGAGTCAGTGGCCATGTGAGAGTCATAATGACCACCGACGTGCTAAGTGTAGACGTGTGGACCCATCTAACCAGGCGGTCCATCATCCATGTCCACATGTGTTGAGCTTGCCATCTCAACAGATATCAACAAGTTCAGGATTTGGCATGTTGATTAAAGTTGTTGATACATTATTATATTCAAGAGGCAAACTCTTAAGTAGAACACCGATGCAAACATCTTCTTCCATTTTAATGTTAACCCCTGCAAGTTGGGTTAGAAGTCCTTCCATGTAATTTAGATGTGTGGCAAGTGATGTGCTGGACTTCATTTCAAGCCTGAAAAACTCAATCAGGAGACCATACTTTGATGATTTAGACTGTGTACCGCCAATTTGATCTCCCTCAAATAGCATAAATCGAGATTCTAACTCTAGTGACTCTAGGTCTTCACAATTTCTTTGTTACGTCTTTTGAGAAAAGTTCCCAGCTAACCAGGACCACCCTTCTGTAGGATGGACCCAAGTCACATCCATCGCACTTTCCTCGATAGCTTTAGTTATCTAATTAGATCCTACCACATTTATGTTGAGATATCGAGCTCCACTCGTGATACACCAGGGTGACCGTTGTGTATTTATGTCACGGACTTGTCAGTTGCAGACGCGGTTGGTACACCGCCCATGAATAATAGGTACATGATAGCTATCCTTATCTACTCTAGTTCGTGGCTCAGTTAGTATGCCACCTTAGTTAGTTGAGTTTGGTTTGAGACCCATATATAGGGTTCTTCTATTTCTTTGTATGAGAGTTCTTTTGGCTTACACAACTAAGAAGAGGAAAATTGTTTTCAGCCTCCACCCTTGTGTGTATTCCCCCATTGTGCAAGCAAGAAAGCTTCAAGTGAGACTCCTTCCTTCTCTCCCACAATCTTGACATGGTATCAGAGCCTTGTTCGTGGTAAGGAGCTCAAGAAAGCAAGCCAAGCTCGCGGTGTTCTGGTAAGAGGAGCAGTGTTGCTTTCATTTTCTGTTTTGGGAGCAGATCTTTGCAGGTAGCACAGCCGGAAATTGCAAGAGTGCATTGTCTCAAGTTGAGATGCCCTTCGCGGTGAAGCAAGAGGGCAGTATATGCTGCGGATGAGGGCTTTAGCCCTCGGCGACCCTGTTTTTTTTATTTGAGGCCATTTCGGGGCCTGTTTTGGAGGCGGAAGTTTTCTGCACGCACTCAGGAAAAAGCCATGTTTTATGCTGTGCGACCACTGTTCTACAGGTCGGTGAAAAGTTACCACAGATATTGCATCGTATGCTCGTGTGCAGAGACATTGGGAGTTAAAAAATCATCCTTGCTTCCTGTATATGCAAAATCATCACTAGAAAGTGACTGTGTGGTTAAATACCACTTTCGTCAGTTTTGCAGATTTGCCCTTGTGAGGCTGAAGCTGTGTTCTCTGCAGTGACAGAATTTTTTGCAAGATTCTGTAATGGCATCTGATTCTCTTTCACAGATTGTAACTGAAAAGCTTGACAAGAACAACTTCCAAGCATGGAAGTTTAGAATGACGAATTTCCTTATGGGAAAAGGATATTGGGAATTTGTTGCAGGAAATGAAGAAGAACCAGTTCTTCCTGATGTTCTCAATCAACAGCAAATGCAGGCATTTAAAGCATGGCATGAGAGAGCCAGGAAAGTTATGTAATGGCTGTCTATCAGCATTTCAGACTCTATGATTGTGCATATTCAAGATGCAAGTACGCCAAAGGAGGCATGGGATACTTTGTCAAAAATGTATAGCACAAATACGCAAGCCAGGAAAATGCAGCTCAAGCAAGAGTTGCAGAATGTGCAAAGAGAAAATATGAGCATCAATGACTACCACATGAAGGTGAAGAAGATTGCAGATGCACTTGCTTCCATTGGGTCGCTAGTGGAAGATGATGATTTAGTTTCTGTGACCTTGAATGGTCTAGGAAAGGATTATGCTCAGTTTCGGACATCCATTTCAGTTCGTGAAAGATTTCCTGATTTTGAGGAGCTGATTGCTCTTCTAATTTCTGAGGAGCAAAGAAATGGTGGTGCATCTTCTTCAGGAGGAACTTCAAAAGAAGCTGTCTTCTACTCAAATGCTGGAAGAGGTAGAGGCAGAGGCAGAGGAGGCCGATTTGGAGGCCGTGGTAGAAATCAGAATATGCAGCAAACTCAAGAAAACCAGTCCTATGGAGGAGGACGTGGTAACTCTAGAGGCAGGGGGAGCCAAAGAGGTCGTGATGGATGGCAAAGAGGCCAAAATGCAAACAGTAATGTTGAATGCTACTACTGTGGTAAAATGGGTCATATGGCTAAAGACTGCTATAAAAAGCAGAATGACATCATGAATGGAAAACTGCAACAAGGGAATTATGCATCTTCTAGTAGACAGGGTGATGACAGAAATGAGCATTTGTTTATGGTGCAGCACATGAACAATTCTGTGACAAGTGCAGAAGAAAGCAATGATGTATGGTATGTTGACTCAGGTGCATCAAACCACATGACAGGTCATGCAGAATGGATGGAGGATGCAAGGAAAATGGAAAAACCAAGATTTGTGGAGACTGGTGATGATACTGCACATCCTATTGTGCAGATTGGAAAAATTCATTTGTCTATGCAGGATGGGAAAAAGAAATACATGTCAGATGTATTTCATGTCCCGAATATCACCAAGAATCTGGTTTCTATTGGTCAAATGGTTGAGCAGAGCTTGCAGGTCAGATTTAATCCTCATGGATGCTTTGTTGAGGATATGAAAAATAAAGGTCGCTTGATAGAAAAAGGAAAGAAGAAGGGCAGAATGTTTACATTGGGTGCAGACATGCCTGAATTGAGTGCAGCAATGTTTGCACATGGGACTGGTGTAGTTGCAGATATTGATATCTGGCATAAACGCATTGGTCATGTTAATGTACAGCGACTTAAATCAATGCACGCCCAAAATATTGTTGCAGGATTGCCCAAATTCAAGGTTGCAGAAATGCATAAGGTATGTGAAGCCTGTCAGTTTGGAAAACAGGCAAGAAAACCATTTCCTAGACATGTTCAAGAGAGTGAGAAGCCATTGGAATTAATCCACTCTGATGTGTGGACTACTAAAGCTACATCTCTTGGAGGTTGTCATTATTTTGTCACTTTTATTGATGACTATAGCAGAAAAGTTTGGGTGTATTTTATGAAAAAGAAAAGTGAAGTTTTTGGGCATTTCAAAACTCTTAAAGCTATGGTTGAAAAAGAAACAGGCCTGCAGATAAAATGCCTAAGGTCAGATGGAGGGGGAGAGTACCTCTCAAATGAGTTTGCAAGGTTCCTGCAGGAGCATGGCATAAAGCAGCAATATTCATGCAGTCATACCCCACAACAAAATGGAATTGCAGAAAGGAAAAATAGGCATATTGGAGAGGTATCTCGTGCCATGCTCAATGAAAAAGACTTGCCAGATTTTTATTGGGCTGAAGCAGTTGCTACAGCAGTCTACATAATGAACAGGACTCCCACTGCAGCAATACATGGAATGACTCCAAAGGAGAGGTATACTGGTAGGAAACCAGATATTTCTCATTTGAAAATTTTTGGTTGCATTGCCTATGTACATGTGCCAGATGAGCTGAGATCCAAGTTGGATCCAAAAGCTGAGAAGTGCATCTTTATTGGTTACTCTCTGCAGCAAAAAGGGTATAGATGCTGTAACCCTTCTACTCGTAAGTTTACAGTGAGCAGAGATGTTGTTTTTTATGAGATGAGTAGCTGGTATAAACCAGTAAATGTGATTGATGATGTAGATGCACAAAATGGTAATGCTGCACAGAATTCACAGCAGCAGTCACAAAATATTAGTGGACCTGGAGCGTCCTCTAGCAGTGGTTCACATTCTTTGCCATGGACAGGCAGATTGAGATCAGGAGAATCTTCTCAAAGCAATGTAGATAGTGGTATGCAGGTATCACGAAAAGGAAAAGAGAAGGTTGATCAGCCCATGTTTGATGTGAATGCAGGTCACTCTTATGTGGATGGTGAATCCAGTGGCTCAGAACAGAGCATTGATGATGAGTTGGGTATTCCTTCTATTGTTACACCTGGAGTAAGGAAGACCATGGATGTTTTGAGAGCACCTGGGAGTGAACCTATCTTGCGAAGGTCTACGAGAGCTAGGTATCCTGTGGATAGGCTGAAATATGATGGATTTACAGCCATTCACTATGCATATATGGTTAAAGTGATACAGGAACCAGAACCCACTTCTTTTGAGCAAGCCATGGGAAAAGAAAAATGGGAGAAACCCATGGATGAAGAAATGGATGCCTTGGAAGCAAATGCTACATGGGAATTGGTACCTTTGCCTAAAGGTAAAAATGCAATTGGCTGTAAGTGGGTTTATAAGGTGAAGCACAATGCAGATGGTTCTGTGAACAGATACAAGGCAAGATTAGTAGTCAAGGGGTATGCACAAACATATGGCATTGACTATGAAGAAACATTCAGTCCGGTTGCAAGGATGGCAACCGTAAGAGCAGTCATTGCTATGGCTGCATCAAAGGGATGGTCTTTACATCAGATGGATGTAAAGAATGCATTCTTGCATGGTGATTTGCAAGAAGAGGTCTATATGGAGCAACCACCAGGTTATGTGCATGTTGTTCATCCTGAGTTTGTTTGCAGGTTGAAGAAAGCCTTGTATGGCTTGAAGCAAGCACCTAGAGCATGGTCTGACAAGATAGGACAGTATCTTGTCACTATTGGCTTTCAGATTTCCAAGGCAGATTTCTCACTTTATGTGAGAAAAACAGAGAAATGTATTGCTACTTGTCATTTATGTTGATGATTTGATTATGACAGGTGACAGTGATGAAGATATCCTTCATGTGAAAATGCTATTGAAGTAGAAGTTTGAGATGAAGGATTTGGGAGAGCTGCGTTATTTCTTGGGCATTGAGGTGATTAGATCACCAAGTGGGATACAGCTCTTGCAGAGGCAGTATGGATTGGACATGCTGTCCAAATATGGGATGACAGGCTGTAAGCCTATTTCAGTTCCTTTGGAGCAGAATGTGAAGCTGAGCGCAGATGCAGGTGAGCTTCTGGAAGACCCTACTATGTACAGACGCATAGTAGGAAGTTTGATTTATATGACTATTACCAGGCCAGATTTGAGCTATGTTGTTGGATTGGTAAGTCAGTTTATGCAGGCTCCAAGGAAACCGCATTTGGATGCGGCTAGATGCACACTCAGGTATGTGAAGTCCACATTGCAGTATGGACTATTTTATGAGACTGGGGTTCAGATACAGTTGCATGGATACACTGATGCTGATTGGGCTGGTAGTATTTCTGATAGACGATCTACCAGTGGATATGTGTTCTCTTTTGGGAGTGCTGCAGTCACTTGGAGCAGCAAGAAACAGCCTACAGT
Organism: Lygodium microphyllum; assembly: GCF_053477565.2. Classification (NCBI taxonomy): domain Eukaryota; kingdom Viridiplantae; phylum Streptophyta; class Polypodiopsida; order Schizaeales; family Lygodiaceae; genus Lygodium; species Lygodium microphyllum. The sequence continues at coordinate 47,212,655 of NC_141157.1, forward strand.
TGCCTTGTCGAGCACAGAGGCTGAGTACAGGGGTGCAGCAATGGCTGCATGTGAGGTAGCTTAGTTGCATAAGCTACTTTATGATATGCATCAGTCTACAGATGGACCAGTTGTCATTTATTGTGACAACATGAGTAGTATACACTTGGCAAATGACCCAATCTATCATGCTAGAACAAAGCACATTGAGGTGCATTATCACTATGTGCGAGAGAGGGTTTTACTAGGTCTTATTGATCTAGTTTATGTTAGCACAGAGGATCAGGTAGCTGACATATTCACGAAGGCATTGGGCGTAGAGAAGCTGCGCAAGTTCAGAGACCTGCTTGGTGTGCAGGAATTGGGATTGAGCTTGAGGGGGAGTGTTGAGATATCGAGCTCCACTCGTGATACGCCAGGGTGACCGTTGTGTATTTATGTCACCGACTTGTCAGTTGCAGACGCGGTTGGTACACCGCCCATGAATAATAGCTACATGATAGCTATCCTTATCTACTCTAGTTCGTGGCTCAGTTAGTATGCCACCTTAGTTAGTTGAGTTTGGTTTGAGACCCATATATAGGGTTCTTATATTTCTTTGTATGAGAGTTCTTTTGGCTTACACAACTAAGAAGAGGAAAACTGTTTTCAACCTCCACCCTTGTGTGTATTCCCCCATTGTGCAAGCAAGAAAGCTTCAAGTGAGACTCCTTTCTTCTCTCCCACAATCTTGACAATTTATGTGCGACATTTAAAATCAACTTCATTAATTAAGCCTTTTAGGGCACAGAGTTCGTTCATGTAATTTACAACACATACACAAAAACAAAATAAGCAGTCATTTTATCAAATAAGATCCTTAATTTATCTTTAAGTTAATCTTTGTCTCCTGCCCATATAGAATAATTATGTATCTCTTCTGTCCAACAAAAGTACCCAGTCCAAATCTCATGGCACTGAAATTTCCATCCTTTATCTAGAATAGGATCTTCCAACGTCTTAGACGTTGGCCTTTTCACCACTCGACCATCGACCTGTAAATCGAGCAGTGCCCTCTCGGGATAATCTGCAATGTGATCTTGGAGATGATCCACGCGTGCAAATATCCTTCCTTAATTAATCCAATTAAAATTCAAGAACAATCAAAGCAATCAGCCCTAATATTATATTCTAGAAAAACATTCCTTTATTCCCATGGCAACTTGTCATTTCAGATCCTTGCCATGCATTTGCCATCAACACAAGCCTTGGAATATCTATCCAAATCACAATGCAACAATCCCTTGATTGAAAGAAAAACATTTAGGGTGTTGTTCAATCAACCAACAAAACTAATTGTATTTTTCCCAAATAATACAATAATAGACGCGACAATAATTCCATCTCATATTCACTCTCCCCCTTGGGGCCAAAGAGTAGAATTTACTTAATATTCCCTCCTTTAGCCTAAGGCATATGCTAAAGGTTCCAATACTATACATGACATAAGTCCTATCATTCCAATGCAAATTAATCAATCTAGCAAGAGCATTTATGCCTCTTCTTTAAGTGACAATTATCTTTTAGCATTTCCCTACTATGAAACATTTTTTCTTGGCTTTATCTTCCTTTCTCCTAAGGCAAGGAGTCGCATGTCATCGATGTAAAGTTTACATAATCTCTTCCATGTATGTACCATGTATATGCATTTGCAAACCTTAAATAATATTATCCTCAGTAAAGATTAATCAAAGACTCATCGATGCTCAATACTTTAGTGTCCCATATGTTGCTTATGCTATGCATGGATTCATCACATAACAACTAGGTGCAATTTAACTCCCTTTGATACAAGCACTTCACAAACTTCATCTTTGGATATTTGAGATGCGATTTATCCTTTTCAATTACCTATTCTAGCACCACAAGGTACGGAGCCTAATGTATCTCTTGCGAGCATTAAAACAAGCATCTATCAATTTGAAAATATATTACTTATGACCGGTACCGCAATTGGATTGATAGTGATGCCTTCGCCCAAAGCTCTGTTTTGTTGGTTGTAGGATTGTTATCCGTACACGACATTCTTCGCTTGGAGGCCATCGTCCACAAGTAGACTCAAGAGATTAAGAAGGGGGAATAGATTCAAGATGGGAGAGCGAAAGAGAAGATGGTTAAATCGAGGATCGAGATAGAGGAAAATTGTGTAGCCTCTCGGGGTAACTCTTCTCTCTCTCTCTCTCTCTCTCTCTCTCTCTCTCTCTCTCTCTCTCTCTCTCTCTCTCTCTCTTGGAGGGGTATACTCTCTCTCTCCCTCTCTCTTGTAGCCTTTCGGGGTCTCCTTATGCTCTCTTGTGCCTCCCCATGCCTCATATTTATAATGAATTAGAGAGAAGGTGATAAGTCTGAGAACAAGAGTGGAGGGGCTCTTAGAAGACTCAGTGATCTGATGCTCAGATCATAAATCTGATGGTTGCATTGGCTCCAAAAGGGGGGTAAAACCCCAAGACACTTGATTAGAAAGCTCTTAGTTCACTCCTTCTTCTTTTCTTTGTTCAAAGTGTTGTCTACTACCTGTTGACTGCGATCGCGGCACGCGTGATTTTGCCAGTCGCTTTTCTTTATTTCTCTTTTTATAAAATCTCCAAAACTAACTAAAACATCACTTGTCTTTTCTTTTAAATGACTTTTAGTTCTATCTTTTAAGGATAATATCCTAAAATATAATAGTTTTTTTCCCCCCCAAGAATCTAATATTTTTGGACCATTCAAACTATACACATTAATACTAGTGATTAATATGGCTCATAAGTCCCGTTCACATTGTACTTTTCGTGAAGGGTGGCTACGGTCCTTATCAATCCGAGAAAAATGTCAAATTTATGACTCTCGATTTTTTTAAATATATTTTTAATTGAATGAAAATTATTAGCTATTAATGCTAGTTAGTTTTTACCTTGGTTAGTCTTTAGTTAGTAATCTTACTAGCTTATTAATTGACTAACTAACTTTCGAACTAACCAACTAACTTTTATTACGTGGAAATATTACAACCCTACTGTTGTCTACCCTTCTGATTAGCATATTTATCCAGCACTCTTTTACAATGTGTCCATTCTTGCCACAATAATGGTAATCTTTATCATTGTTTGCATTTTCATGAGTAGATTGAGTGTGCCAGGATCCTCTACCCCTAGATTGAGATCTTCCCCTCCACAAGAGTATCCACCATCTCTACCAACAAATCCCTGCTGACTCTCCGCATGCTAAGATACATGGTGCTTGGTTACCCTACCATGACTAGAACCTCTACCACAATCAATTACAACGGCCTTCGCTGATTAGAGTAAAAGGTTGCATCTTTGTTTTTAGAGCTACTTGAGCTGGTAGTCAAACCCGATTTCACTTCTTCATGGATAAGCAAGGATACCAATTCATTAAAGTTAGGCATTTTAGCCATGACTAAAATTAACATATCAAAGGGTTTGTATTCAAGCCCTAGACCATTTAGGGTCACAGCCACCAAATCCTCATTATCTACCTCATTCGTAATGGATGCTAAACTGATCCACAATAGTCTTTATCTCAATCACATATTCTTGAATGGACCGACCTTTCCTATCCATCGTGTTAAACTTCTACTTTAGTTGTATTTTTCTAGCGTTAGTGGTAGTACCATAGTATCTCATCAAAATATCCCATGCATCCCTTGGTGAGCTACAATTCATTATTTGCATAACCATAGCATCGTAAATACATAGGGATAGCCAATGTGGTACCCTTTGAGCTCTCTCAGTCAATGCTCAATGTGCCCTAAGTTGATCAAGAGTTGTATTTTTTGAAGAGTTTGTGCTCAACCTCCGCACCTATAACCAAGTCCCAATAACCCTTGCCTATGAGTAAGTTTTCCACCTTGAACTTCCAAATAGCATAGTTGTTATTATTGAGTTTCTCGCCCACTATTTGAGTTATGTTATTAGTCCTATTAGCATTTTCTATCTTTGCATTCTTATGTATTCAATGTAGTCTTTAGCAGTTTAACTGAGTGACCAGACAATGCCTCTAACTCCCTACAAACTAGGTGAACCAATCACTAAGCAGGTGTTTGCTAGACACTGCTTATGTAAGACAATTTCTATCCACATATTTGTGACAATAAATTGATTGTAGAAACTAGGGTATTTTTAGCTTGCAAATATGGCAAACACATCCCCAAATAGGTATCATACCATTCATGGGTAAAAGCATTCCAATTAGGTTGCGTTAACTACCCACTAAAAATGTAGGCATGCTTTAACATTCAATGATAGACCAAAATCTATAATAAATAGCAATCGATTGCAATACCATCAAAAAGACACTTAGATACTCACATACATCCAGTGTTGGCCCTAAAATCATGTGTTAGTGTTTCAGCATGATATCTTTAACGCGACCTAGTGATTTAAAGCAATGAAGTACATTCTATTATAGACTTTGTTTTAGTCTTCACTTGCAAAATATATTCCTTAACTATAGCTCAATAGCTTCCAACCTTTCCAAAGCATACAACCAAGATGCCAAACTCTATTGGTGTGATGTGCATATAGGCCATCAATCAAGTGTGGGCTATCAATATTCATGACAGCTTGCAGAGTTTTTTCGATCTATAAATGCACTTTAATACCTAAAATTTAGGCTCCTATTCATGCCCAAATACATGAGGTTGAAGGCATAAACAATGCCAAGCGACCAAGTGAACCATCTACCCAAAGTAGAACAAAAAGAAGCTTGAGTTGTTAGCAATGACGCTACCCAAACAAGTACAACCTCATAGTGATCTACTCTAGATTTAATGCTACTAGTTACCTACTGTAACTAAGCACAATCAGTGTGGAATACACTCTTGCAATAATCAAAACACTTGTCAAATTATAAGCCTCAATAGGGATACTCAACCAAGGTGCTAATGCTACAAATCTAATGTTTTTCATGAAGAAATCAATGCTTCTTGTGTTGCTTAGTGTTGCCCATTTCTTACTGCCTAAAATAGGCATAGTTTCCAGTATTCACATAGATGTCCAGGAGGTGAGTACTTACTATTTTCCACAACCTTACTAATGAGAATTCTCACTAATATGAAAACTAAAACAATGAACTTCAAGTCAACCATCCCTCCTATGCCATTCACCTTTGCCAAGATATCTAGCAGTCATTCTTGCGTCATTTGCATCAAACAAAAACAAGCACTATCCTTTCAGCTTCATGTTTTTTCAGCCACTCCTCTTCTTTAATCAAATTCTCACTTTAAGATCTTGAACACGTGCCAAATAACCTAACAACTAAGCCTCAATAGGCTCTTACATTGATAGGACTCATATCTCTCTAATATATACAACTTGAAGTATACATCATGGATGCCATTACTCTATTGCAAAGATTTTAAATCCAGCTTCTAACTTTGTACTCCACCTACTACTCTTTATTGAGCTTCCAAGCTTCTCATGCTTCCATTGCTTCATGGGGTCATGGGGGTTCATGGCTTTGATACCATCTAGAAAGATGAGAGAGAGATCGTGGCAACCAAGAGCAAACAGCTCTCAGTGAGATTCATCATTATTATGCATCGCTCCAAAAATCCAAAGTACATCTAACTTAGGTCTAAGTGAGTAGTGATTGGCCACTAGCTAACTTTGGTTATGTCAGCTACGAGCTTATTAAAGATACACACATGATAGGCAACTACACGTACACATATCATGTCGATAGGTAGTAGGTAGATTGAGCTTGCATATCTCAACATCTCCTTTACTTTAGCCTTCTAAACTAGCCTCTCTCAGTAGCACCACTTTGATACCTTGTCACAAATCTCATTGTCGAAGGAGTTTTTGTCGAAAGGTTGAGACCACTAGGGATCAGAGGTAGAAGAAAGTAGAGATAGGAGATGGAAGAGAAGATAAAGGATGCACAAGAGGTAAACACAATAATGACAAAGCACAATGAATCAAATCAATATGTATTGACAAAACCTGAAATCCTTTGTCTGGCACTACTCAGAAGCACTCTCCAAGCATTAGATCTCTTGGAGCTCTCTCGTAGAACAAAAATGTGGATCGGAAATAACAGCTCCTTCTTTGCTGCTCGAAAACCAAATCTGATGGCTCCATTGGCTCTGGAAGTGGGGTAAAACTGTAGGACATTGAACATGGATCTCCCAGATCACTCCTTCCTCTTCCAGTTCAAATTGCATTTTTCAACCTATCAACATCGATTGTGACACATGCAATTTCGTCAATCTATCTTTTTTATGAAAATCCCATAGTTGGCTGAAAAAAGCAACTTGCTTTTTTGCATGCCATCCCAATCTAGAAACTTTTCTAACTTTTTTGGATTTTTACAATAAATAATATAAAAAATAGACTCAAGTTATCCAAAAATCTAGTATTTTTGGATAATCCATGCCACGGACACTAGCACTAATGACTCAGATCACATTGACTCTCTACATTAATAAGAAAGTCGGATGATGATGCATTCCATGCTTTTTCACACTATGTCTGCATAACATCACGACATCCACCCCCGCTGAACCTGCACATCCTCCAGTATGTGCCAAAATCCTAATGATCACCAGATTCTGAGTCCTCATCCTCGGCAACCATATCCTTTCCTCCTTCATCTTCCATATCATCCTGGCTAGCCCTTGTGTCATGACCATTGTTTTCTTCCAATTCTAGCAACTCATAGGCAATAGATTCCCGCCTCTTGAATAATTTGATTCTTTTCCCTACTACCGGAAGTTTTATGGTTGTCCCATCCAGTTCATTTAATGCATAAGTAGCATTATCAAACACATGTCTTACCACATAGGGTCCAAACCATCTTTTGAAAACTTTGCGCATGGCACTATGTTGGTTGTCTAAACTGCTATCATAAACCAATACCCAATCCCCATCTTGTATGGTTCTTGGTCTCAATCTATGTCTTTTTTCAAATAGTTTCTTGTTATGTATCCTTGCAACCCTTAACTTTGCAATTGCTGCCTCTGTGACTTCTGACTTTCTTTCCAATTTTCTAATGTGTAAGGCCAATAACTCCTCTCGATTCAACTCCTCCTCCCAAGGTAGCATACTCCATGTGACTGTCATCTCTTCTATCAACATGATAGGTTTTTGACCATACATCAATTCTTCATGCATGTATCCTGTAACAGCACTATGAGTTGTTCTGTCAGCCCACAAAGCATAAGGGAGCAATCGTGGCCACTCTTTTACCTTCTCTCCACATGCTTTTGCCAATGCCTTCACAATAGGTGGATGACCTTTTCACTTTTTTGATTCCCTCAGGGCAAGCTTTATCCCCAACCGTGCAAAGAAATCATGAGCTTCATCTACATCCAACTCACCCCTATCTACAATAATTTTTCCCACACAACCATACCTACAAAAGATCTCTTCTAAGAGAAAAGCACACATAGCATTTTTTGTCTTAGTACGTAAAGCTCTCCTTCCACTTGATTTGTCAAGTTTTCACGGGCAAGCACAAGATAACTCATTTCCCAAAGACCTATAGGCATTATGACCAAATCCACCGCCCACTTAAAATGAAGAGACAATGGATATGTGGGTTACAATCCATCCTTATGTCTCACAGATAAATACATTTGACATGTCATACATGTTTCCACAAAGTGAGCAACATCCTTATACATACCCCGCCACCAATATATTTCTTTGATCTTTGCAAAAATACCCCAAACACCTCTATGACCATCCCACAAGCTTTCATGAAATTCTTCCATAACATTTACTTGTGAAGCTCTGTCACCCAAAACTCGCAATAGCATACCTTGTTTCTTTTTAGCATGTTTCCATAAGTATCCATCTTTTAAGAAAAAACCCATAAGCTTTCCTCTTAATCTTTTTAAACTCCTCATCTGCCATTCATCTCTCTTTGTTAATGTACTGAGGTATTGACCAATTCTCAACCACTCTCCTGCATGTTTGTCTTCCATAAACACTTCTACACAATATGCAAAACAGCTAAAGTGTCTTCTCTTTGTTGTCCAAGCTTCTGTTAATGCTATAGCAACACCTCACATTGCTAAATTTACTCTTACAACATCATTTTCAGCCGCAAGAAAGTCATCTTCTTCCTCCTCATCCATCATCCCATCTTCATTCTCATAACGTGCTCAAGGTAGCATGTCTACGACCACCACTGGGTTATCTCTTCCTGCAATATGTTGAAATTCAGGGTTCAAAGATTTAATGTATGCAATCCACCAGAGCATACCAATGTCCGGGGTAGCACAACTAGTAATCATACCCAATACTAGCAAACAATTGGTCTCAATGACTACATGAGCACCCATAAAATACTCCTTATCACATTTAAGGGCTGTCACAATTCCCCATAATTCTCTTTTAACCTGTGGATACCTTCTTTGTCGTTCAGTCAATACTTTGGCACCAAAGCGTATTGCATATCTTTGCCCTTCCTCATCATCTTGCCCAATTGCCCATCCAATCCCGATTGGCCTTGTATCAATAGTAATAATGATAGGTTTTCCATGTGAATAGTCACCCTTTCTCAATGTAGGAGCTGATTTTAAGAGTTGCTTCAATTTCTTCATTGCTTTCTGATGCTTCCTTTCCCAAGAAATCTCTGACCTTTCCTCAGAAGTTGATATAGATCATCAACTACATGTGCAAAGTGAGGAATCCATATCAAATAGAATGCACATGCTCCCGAGAATCTATGCACCTCTGATACATTCGTGCATACATCTTGCATTCTATCAATCCCATCTATTTTTGCTAGTGATAGTCTTCTCCCATAGGGCCCACACATATGCCCAACAATCAAAACCTCTTCAACTCCAAAGACAGACTTTTTTCCAGAAAGAGTTAAATGCACCTCTTCTAGATGCATCAAAATCCTCTCACAATCCACAACATGGTCTCCAACAAACTGTCTACATCCATGAGCATCCATCTCTTCATTCTTTTCATCCACTGCACACCCTTTGATTAGAATATCATCCAAGAAGGGCATTGTCAATTGTGGTATAAAATCCCTGAGTACCCTATTCATAGCATTTGTCATATGTGTCACTGAGTTTGTTGTACCCTATGGGAGAGTACACATCCGTACTAACCCCAAGGGAGTCTTCATGGTCGTGATATCCCTGCTTTCAATTGCAAGCTGAAACTGATTATACCCCGAGTAGAGATCACCCAAGGAATAGATCGCTCTGCCTGCAAAAGCCTCTACAGATTCATCAACCACAGGACCTGCACCCACATTTCTTATGGTCACTTTATTGATCGGTTGCATGTCTTGAATAAACCACTGGAATAGGCCTCAAGTTCCGTGGAACATGTGGCACAATAAATATGACCATAGGAGAGCCACCATTTGGATCCACACAACCTATTTCACTTGGCTGAAATGCAAATGCCTTTCCATGCCTAGCCAACATCCGTATAAAATAGTGTCTCTCAGCAGGCAAAAGAAACCCTTCTGCACCAACTTTCAATTCCTGTAATGTTTCATATGTAAACTGATGACCTATATCTTTAGGATCTCGCAAGCTTGGCTGCCTTGACACTTTTTCATGCAAACCCTCACTCTCTGGTGGAAGTGGCAAAGCAATTGGTTTCACCTTTTTGTCAATTGCTTATACTTTGTCTCTAGAAGTACCTCAACCCATTGTAATCCTTCTTGCTGAGCAAACAATGCTATAACATCATACATATCCAAAGAACATACTGACAACACTCTGTTTTCAGCCTCAATTTCTGCATGTATAGTTGCTGAAATTTCAGCCATAGTGTCATTAATATTCAACCCATAAAAGATGTTTGAAATGCCTTCATTTTCAGCTAACAATCCCAAAGCTCGTTCATAGATGTGTGTTTAGCCTTGCACATAGCTTCCATAGGCTTAAACCAACATGAACTGTTTACTGTAAAGTGAGAATAACCAATAGTAAATACATGCTTCATTCCATCAAGAGGCGAGTATATCCTCTAAACAACACTACTATAGCCCCGCATTATAGCAGTGCTTAATGAAAATTCAGGTCTTTGAATTCCCTTGCATTTGGAGTCAAAGGAGACTCTCGAAATGTATCCGATTTCTAGGATGATTAACACAAACAGTAAGAAATTGGACTACTTTCTTCCCATCCTTGCTTTTGACTCTTGCATAAGCAGAACCATCATCAAGCACCTTTGTTTCCATATGCACTCCTGTAATATAGGCTGTCCCAAAATCACTACATATGAGGAATTATCTTACACAAAGAAGTGTTGCTCTTCTTGTACATCACCAATCGTCACTTTTACATTAGGACATGCAGCATAAAGCTCTCCCGAAGAATTATTTGCAGCCCTCATATGCCAACCATCATCAGTATGTACAGGCCATGCACCATTTTCATACAATCTATGCTCAATGACATTTATCTCAGACCCATGGTCAAGTAAAGCAACACAAGGAGTTTCACATTCTCCTATTTTCACTACCATTTTAGTGGTAGCCCTAGCCCGTAGCCCTAGCCCAGTGATTTCTTGTGTAGTGACTGTGAGGAATAAATCCTAGAGTCTCTTTCCCATATTGTTGCATCCGCCTTACTCCACCATGCATATTGCTACAAGACAAGGCAATTTCAACCACTTTCTTCTCTTTTCCACATGATGTCCACCACTGATTAGTAGCATCTTGCATAGATAATCCAATACTTACTTCATGCTCATATTTAACCCAAATACCCAACAAACTAGTTTCCTCTTCAAATTGCAGCAATGTACTAGTGGTATCACCAAGAAATTGACGCTTCCTCTTAATTATGTCAATGATCTCATCATGAAATTCTTGCTTGGTGATGCCAAGCACCTCTCCCAAGGTGAATTTCACCCAACTATTTAAGATACGTTCTTCAAGAACCTTCTTAAGATCTATAGTTGTCTCAATGTCAGATTGCAACTTATATCCTGGCTGCTTGCCCTTCTTTTTGCTCTCTTGTTTGCTATCCTATTTTTGCTCCTAACTGACCTCTTCCATAACATGCTCGGGAGGTGGCTAATTTGTAGCTTTAGACTAATCCACACTTCTTCTTGTCACTCTTTTAGATGTCCCTGCAATATCTTCATCTCTCTTTCGTTTTTCTTCCACAAGTACATCTGTGTTTTATACTTTTACTAAATATGCATACACTGAATATGCATCTACCGGTGATTCCCAACTAGTTATGCCGTGAATGTCTTGCCTTGCATGAGACATTTCACTATCACTGGCCTTTCTCTTTTCAGTTGCATATAAAGCATGTGTCCATATTTCAGCCCTTGGACCAACCATCAGTTGGTCATGCATTCTATCGAACTGCAGACCAAAAGTAGAAGCATGTACCGCCTTATAAGCATTTCGAACAATCAAGTCTTCCAACAACTTCTGCATACCTCCCTTTCCGAAATTCAAAGCAAGAGGCAATCCCATTTCTTGTGCATGGATCTTGCCATCTTTCCAAAAGATGAGCTGTCTTGCCAACGCCTCCTAATAGGCAACACAATCCTTTCCCTCATGTTGCAAACTATCACACCACATACATCTTTTTCCTAGCTTAGGGGCTACTACTCATCCCTTTTTCTCTTGTCCTTTTTCATCCAATTTTGCAACCTTGAATTGAAGATCACCAATTCATCTAAGACATCTTCCCTAACCGAGGGAACAATAGTAGGCACAACCATAGGGTTAGCCACAGAAGTAGGTGGCTTACTAGATACATCAATTGTCTTGCCTATAATAACAGTGGGCAAGCTAGAGACATGCAATCTTTCTCTTCTTCTATGCTTCTTCACAAGTGTAGTAACAGCTTCCTTGACATGTCTTCACTCTGTTTCAAGACTTGTCTCTGTAGTCTAATCCTCCAACAAATCATCAAGCTTCTCTTGAAGCTCAGGATCAGCTGCATGTAGAAACAGCTCAATTTTCTAACTTGCAAGAGCTTGCTGTTCTGCAAGATCCAACTGCTCAAATCAACTTTCAAATTCTATTAACAATTCTGTAGCCACAAGACCCTTATTGGGTTGTAAAACCCACTCCTGAAAAGTCTCGCGTGTAATTAAACTGGTATCTTCAATGTAAAATTCTTCCCTGAGTGTCTTCTTGAAAGCTACCCAGTTAGCATCCTACAAGTATAATTATGTAATCCATGCTTTCAGTTCATGTATAATAACACGTACAAAATACCGGCTCCATGTGAGTTGAGCCACTTCAAGGAATTCTATCTTTTGAGCATAGATATGTACATATGTAGATACATTCCTGCCATTGAATAACTTCACCTCATGCTCAACTGCTTGCAAAGCATTCATCACAACACTTTCTGTTTAAGCAAAAGCTTGCATCACTTGTTATTGTTGTTGTACTTGCATAAGCATATTCATATTTTGCACCAACTGTTGTTGAAAAACATCACTAGAGATTGTGTTCAAAGGTTCTCACATCTTGTCTATCCTTCTTTTGACGACCTTTCACGTTGGATTCACCAATGTCGAAGGGGTTTTTGTCAAAAGGTCGGGTTCACCAATGTCGGAGGGGTAGAGAAGATAAAGAATACACAAGAGGTAAACACAATAATGACAAAGCACAATGAATCAAATCAATATGTATATTGATAGAACCTGAAATCCTTTGTTTGGCACTACTCAAAAGCACTCTCCAGGCATTAGATCTCCTGGAGCTCTCTTGTAGAACAAAAACGTGGATCAGAAATAACAGCTCCTTCTCTCTGCTGATCGGAACCCAAATCAGATGGCTTCGTTGGCTCCAGAAGGGGGGTAAAACTCTAGGGCACCTGGTCACACATCTCCCATATCACAAATCCCATAACTGGCTTAAAAAAGTAACTTGCTTTTTTTCATGCCATCCTCATCTAGAAGCTTTTCTAACTTTTTGGATTTTTACAATAAATAATATCAAAAATAGACTAAAATTATCCAAAAATCTAGTATTTATGGATAATCCATGCCACGGACACTAGCACTAATGACTCAGATCACATTGACTCTCTACATTAATAAGAAAGTTGGATGATGATGCATTCCAAACTTTTTCACACTGTGTCCACATAGCATCACGATAACGTGGTGGGCGGACTTGCTTGAGTTGATGCATCCAACACATGATAAACCCAAGAGGAAGCTCACTCAAGAATACAATAACAAATATGGAGGCCAATACATTTTCTTGTTGGTTTTTCTTCCTTCTTCCTCTTACAATGCAATGTACACAAAGTATAGATAAGCTACAACATTAAGGAAAGTGGCTTACTAAGTCAAGTAGTGCATAATTGTAAACCGATTGGCACTATAAGTATACTATTGTAGGTAGATGTAACTAATCAAATATAGTACGTGATAAGTTGTGTCCATGTGAAGAGTATAATGATCACTAACGTGCTAAGTGTAGATGTGTAAACTTATCTAACTAGGTATTCCATCATCAATGCCTGCACATTTTGAGCGTGCCATCTCAACAGAAGTCTTGCTCTTCGTAAGAGTTCATAATAATACCCATGGAATCATCCTTCAATAAGCCTTGTGAATTTTTCAACACCATTTATTAGAATGAATTATTTGCCAAGTATAGGAAAGGAGGGAAGATATGCCTGAGTGAGTGCCTCAATAGCCTTTGGGATGTCCTTTTTATTCTCTTCTTAAATCATATTTACATGTTTTTTTTTTTGCTATGTTAAGCTCCTTTATCATAGCCTTCTGCTCCTCAAGGAGTAATAACTTCTCAATACTTATAGCTAGTTGCTTACCATCTTCAATTCTCTTGTAGTTGAGTGACGATATGTGAAGTCTAATTGGGTAGGTGGCTCTCCCTAGTAGGATAAGAAGCACACTAACCCAAAATAGAATTCATAAAACCCACGTCTATTTACAAAATTAACTATGTTATGTTGGTCTACAATCTTTAGGAAGCTTGTATAGCCTTCTCTTACAATCCTCCTCTGATTGTTGACTCATCCTCAATATGGAGGGTAAATAAGAGTCTTGGACCCTATAACCAATTGTATAATATCCATCATTTTCTTAAAGCTCTAAAACTCCTCTTGGAAGCTTAGCTAGGTTTGTTAGCTCTTCTTGCTAGGCCAAGCTACACACGAATTTTCACAACATTCACACTTCTATTTATAGAATGAACAATCCAATGTTACTTTGCAACCGTCAAGAAGTTTATTGAGCTTTTTATTTACGATGCTCCTTTGTTTGTTGACCCTTCCTTGGCATGAATCATGGATGAAAGTCTTGGACTCTATGACAACATTTTCAATCTCATATTTTTCCTTAACGCTCTACAATTTCTCTTGGAAGCATAACATTAAAAAGATGGCATATCATGTGTTGAATTGTGCATTAATAATTTTCCTAGTATTGTCAAATAAGTTTGCTTAGGTTATCAAGGAAGAGAAAGAACTTCTCATCTAGGGATTCCCTTCCAGTAATAATTTCCTCTCAAATCTTCTTTGCCAAGGTCCTCTGAGGCTTCTTCATCAACTCGTATTTCCCCTCCAATTGTTTGGATGTTCTGGGGGCAACCTATAATTGAATACTTAAAATGAGAGAACCATCAAAGAATAGAGTGAATTAGCATTATCTAAAAACTAATCTAAACCCCATCACACCCAAGGAGGTATTTGGTACAATTCTAAACAATGCATGTTAAAAATACAGCAAGCACCTTAAGTACAAAACATCATAATTTTGACAATGCAACTAAAGCATTTTTGTATTTTTGTATTTTTGTACTATGGTAAATTAATCTGCCACTTGGTACTTTGAACGTGTTTGCCTCGAGCCTTGTGGTTCTTTCAGCACCGGAAAGGGAGCAGACAGTAAACGGGGTTTCCATCGTCAGAAATTCGGCGTTGCAAGAGCCCCCTCTGGCTAGCGAGAGGGGCCGCTCCAAAAATATGGATACGCTGCTTTGCTGTGCTGGGCACACGGTATTCTTTAGTAAAAGGCGAAAGAATAGTTCGCTCTGTGCCCCACACGCAGCTTCCTGGTCTGAAATCTGTGCTCGGGGGAGCCTTTCTACCACCGCACCACACCTCCATGGCCTTGGCCCGCATGTGGGATGTCCAAGGAACGTACGGTGCGATAGGCACATCACCTAGCGTAAGATGGCCGTGTTCCAATGTTGATGCTTGAAACCACATCTACATAGCCATTGTCCTCGTCATCACAAGTATGTATCGATGTTGTGAGATGTCAAAGGTATGCCTCTCTATCATAGCCCTTCAATTGCAAGGTCTACCTCAGGAACTAGAGACTTTGGCAAGGGAGCCAAGCATTTCCTCTTCTACACGAGGAAACTTTTACAAAGAATAGAGTTTTGGAATATTGCCAAAGCTTCCATTTCCCTTGGTACACAACCACTTAACCTCTTGGGCTGCTAGGGAGGTTGTGGGGCACTTTGGGGATACTGGTTTCAGCTTCGTTTGCAAATGTAGTGGCTAGTTCAAATGTATGAAGCCCCTGAATTAACTAGCCAACATTGACCATAGTAGATGGATGAGGTATCTTGCAAAACATCAAGAGAAGAAGTAGTAAGTATGGAATCATCATCAAAATCAACCTGCCCGACATTAATCTCTTCAATCTTCACATTGGACTTGCTAGGGATACTGAGGGAGGGCTCTACTTATCATAAACATTACGAATTTTATCCCGTAACTCCCAAGCAGTCTCCCCATCAAAGATAACATTATAGTAGACCTACTTAGAGAGTGACAAAATGATTGTAGATTTACATAACTCGTCCAATTCAACCTAATCATCTACATCAATGCATTCAGGCCTGACACCCTCATGTCTCTATCACTTAATTTGCAATTTCTACACTAGAACCTACCAAATTTGTACCTTCGTGGAGCTGAAATTGGTGCCATCCAGCTTGTGAACGTTGAAGATAGCACAATCATTCGATCCACCAGCCATAATGGAGTAACGTTAAAGCACTATCCAAGCCAAACTGGCTGATGTAAATGATAGCGATTCAGTTTAAAAGCACAGCCAAGATAGTGTCTAATAGAGAAAAAACTACAAAGAGTAGGGCTATCCACACTAACAACCAATGAATGACAATCAAGTCGAAGCATCTGCCCTCATAAATGATGCATAAACCTATAATTACAGCAAACTAAAATAATCAAAGCAATAAACCCAAAGCCGAGTGTGAGCAATCAACTAATTAAATCCAAGTTGTAATTGCTAGGTATATCTTGCAAGAAGTGGGATATGAACAAACCACTAGTAATCAATGAGCACGCAATCAGTATTGAGAATTGTTAAACTCAATGTGTCAAAGAGAGATACATCCAATAGGCATAACTGTCATGTATATAGTAGGTCTCCAACATAGCACAAGAGAACTACTAGATTTACAATTGACTAAGCAAGTGTAAAGAAGCTTAATACATAGCCAAGTAGGATGAACACATCATTGACCACAACTTGACCATAGATAGATGCCAACTCAAAGCACGAATCGAATGAGCAACAACTGCATCCAAATAGCATCTAGAGAGCATAGACATAACTCAACCGAGTCCCATGGTCTGATTGAAGTAAGCTCAACTACATAAACCCAAAGCTCTGTTCAAATGCAAAGTATCCAAGTAGCACAAGTAACTCCCACTAGAACAAAACTAAATGCCAAATGAGCAATGCAAGCTTAGAACATCAAGTGCATGGCCATCCAAGCATGCAAGATACACTAAGCATAAGTCGAGAGCATAAAACCCAACAAAGTCTTCAAGCTTGTAACTACATAAGCTGCTAAAGTAACATAGGCATGTAGCCACAGCCAAGATGAATGTCACTAACCTCAAAATCTTTCAATAATATATCCACGTGCAGACCATCAATGGCATATATTAATAGACTGAATGAAGCATTTGAACAACATCCAAGGGTAACAGGCATAAGACTTCCTTGTGCAAAACTTTGCTACATGTTATTACTAGACTTAAATGATAGTAAAATTTGAGCTATTTTGAGCCCAAATCAGTCCCAAAAGCATTCCAAGACATCAACATAGCATCCCGTAATGACCTGGCATTGATATGTAAGCATACAAGCATCAGTACAACAATACGAAAGTCATAATCTCTAACAAGATAGTGGCTCAAGTTTGTTACAGTAGGTCTGCTATTGATATACTACAATAATGGAGTTTGGGAGCTCCAAAACTCAAGTGTCCAATATTGAGGACGTGTCGAAGAGGTTTCCCAAGTGGTCGGGAGTGTTAGATGCCACACTAGATTGATTAGGAAAGGGGACAGCACCAACAGGCAAGCAACACAATTCATGCTACTACTATTGCTATTATTAATGGTTTTAAGGGCAGCTCTTGAAGCTTAAGGGGAGCTCAATGGGGCCTGGACAATGCCTAGAAAAAGGCTTGATCACCCAGGAGGAAGCAAAGAATCAAATGCATACTTTGAGGAAGAAAGGCATGGCTGCCTTAAAAATGCTGTTGTAGGTGTTGATACATGCTCAAATAAGCTAAAGAGAAACTCCTCAAACTCATCTCTGATACGAATTGAAGGGAATACTCAACAAGAGACACAAGATGTGGGAACTCCAACAGTCACTATTTGTGATCAGTCTTCCAAACACTCCCCCTCAAGCTCAACTGTATCTTTGCAACTCCAAGTAAGCTTTAAAACTTTCGAAGCTTCTGGGCACCTAATGCCTTTGTGAAAATGTTAGCTATCTAATCATGTATACTGACATATACCAAGTCAATCTCTCTTGCATCACAAAGTTGTGCACCTCAATGTCTTTTGTCTTAGCATGGAACACTAGGTTTCTAGCTAGCTGCATGTTGCTCATGTTGTCACAATGAATGACAACAACAGGACCATCTCCCTATGCATCCAATGAATGTTGCTCATGTTGTCACAATGAATGACAACAACATGACCATCTCCCTACACATCCAAATCATCTAATAACTTTTACCGCCATACTACCTCACAAGTTGGCATAGCAACACCTCTATACTCAGCCTTTGTACTTGATAAAGCAACTGTAGGTTGCTTTTTGTTGCTCCATGTAACTGCTGCACTACCAAGGGAAAACATGAATCTATTGGTAGATCTTCTATCCAGCATACAACTAGCCCAATTTGCATCTGTATATCCAAACACCTATACATCCTTACCTACCTCATAAAAAAGTCCATAATGTAAAGTGGACTTCACATATCTCAATATATGTCCAAGTACATCCAAATGAGGCTTTTTAGGCATCTACCTAAACTAACAGACAAGGCCAACAACATGACTTTGGCCTTGTGATAGTCATGTAAATCAAACTTCCTGCTATTCTCTTGAATATAGTAGGGTCTTCTATCTCATCCCCAACATCAGCACTCAACTTCACATTCTACTCGAATGGCACTGAAAGAGGATTACATGCTGTCATACCATACTTGGATAACATATCCAAGCCATATTGCCTTTGGAATAGCCATATACTATCATCACATCTGATCACCTCAATACCAAGAAAGTACATTATCTCACCCAAATCCTCCTTCTCAAACTTCTTCTTCAAAAATTCTTCAACTTCAGAAATCCCACTATCATTGTCCCTTGTAATAATCAAGACATCCATATAGATTACTATGATGACCAAGTCTGCATCTCGTTTTCTCACATAAAGTGAGTGGTTACTATTAAAAACATAAAAGCCAATGTTGACAAGATACTCTTCAATCTTGTCAGACCATGCTTCACGTGCTTGCTTCAACCCATAGAGTGATTTCTTTAACATGCACACGCAGTTGGGATGCTCTAAATTCACATAACCTACTGGCTGCTTCATATACAATTCACCATGTAAGAAGGCATTCTTGACGTCCATTTGCTACAGCTTCCAATCTTTGGTTGTTGCCAAAGCAATCACACATCTAATAGTTGCCATCCTAGCAACTGGGATGAATGTCTCTTCATAATCTATGCTATATGTTTGAGCATAGCCTTTCGCAACCAGCCTAGCCTTATACCTACTAAAACCGAACCATTTGCATTATGCTTGATTTTGTTAACCCACTTACAACCAATAGCTTTTTTACCCTTAGGCAGCAAGGGTACCAAATCCCAAGTCATATTGGCTTCTAATGCAACCATGTTCTCATCCATTGCTGCATCCCAATGAGCATGACAAATAGTATACTCAAAACAAGCAGGCTTAACATCCTCAAATACCTTTACCATATAAGCATAATGGTGAGATGCATAACTTTCAAAACCAAATATTTTAATAGGGTATCTAGCCCTGCTGCTAGACATACGTACCATTGGATTAGCTAATGGAACCTTTACATTACCATGTGTTCTTTGTACACCTGGTGTCCTAAATAAAGGAATACTAAGCTCATCATCCAAACTCTCTAAACCACTAGAATCTCCATCAAATCCCAATGAATAGTAGATACATCGTTACTATCCAACACTTTCTTCTTTCTTTTGTCTTTATCTACAACACTTGTAGATCCACCTAAAGATGTGGGGCTAGTCATTAGTCTCCCAGACCAAGGGCTAATTGTAGATATATAAGTGGTGGATTTTTGCCCCATAATAGTGTTTAAATTTTACCTAAAATTTTGAATTTCTAGGAAAAATTAAATTTCGTCAAAGGCGATAGAGGAAATTGGGTCGATTTTAAGCGACAAGTGACAGACGGGTTTCAAAACTGCATTAAAGACCCACCAAGCAACGGTTGCAGAATTTTCATAATTTCTTGGGATGCCAAATGAGATTTTTGAAAGTGCCCAGCAATGGGAGACTTCGAGACGAACATGTAATTTTGGGAGTCAAATCGGACGCCGGACGGTTGAATGGCAATGCCCGAAGTGGAGGGCCAAAAGGGAAGTAGTGTAAGTTGACCTTTTAGTGGGGGGGGGGTGTGACATTTGGGGCCTCCAACCCCCAAAAAACTCACACGATAGGGGGGGCCTTTTTTTTTAGAAACGAAAAAAAAGAAGGCGCCATGGCTGCAAGTGACGATTTGCAAGGAGAGGCCATGGGGAGGCAAAGAACAACCCCTTGATCTGATCACTTCAATGATCTTCTGATCTTCTTCACTCTCCATCACCTGACTTCGCATGCAAGATGGCTGCCTGAATGTCTGATCAAAATCTAGTATTTCTCTCTCCTCCCTCTCTCTCTTGCAAATGGCGATTCATGTGGGGAAAATCAAGAAGAAGAAAGGCTAAAGGATGCTTGTCCAATGGTGATTGGATTGCTCCAAGATCAAGAGGAGGCTGAGGGAAGGTGTTCAGCACTGAAGAATGATTATTGATTGGTCCATTGGCAATTTGTATTAATTATCAAAAAACCTGCAACACGCGCATAAGCGGTATGCCTAATTTTTACAAAGGAAATTTGCTTCTTTTTTATGTTTGATAGTCTAAATGAAATTCATATGGAACGAAAATTTGTTTGCATCATGATTGAGGGCTATGCATAAAAGAAACATAGAACTGTAATGATACATAGTTGTAATGATTAAATTACAACCTGAAAAGTATATTTTTAGAGTAAAAATGAAGATTTTGTTGGTTTCGGGTGGGAAAAAAAGATGCACATGAAACAAAATTATGATAAAAGAACATTTTTTAGCTGTCATAATCAATCAATAATCATAGATTAAAAAATAGCCTATTTTTATGAGAAAATCAATAGTGAAAATAGCAAAAAATAGATAAATTTAGGATTTTTGCTACAAATAATTAAGGAAAAATATGATTAATGTGTGTGAATGTGTGACAAAGCTGAAGCATGGGATATAGCCTCAGTTTAAAGAGTGGAGACATGGTGTTTCAGTTGAGAGGTTGCCTCCTGTGCATGTGATACAATGTATTATACCTATATGTTATGGGATCTCCCTCCGAGGAGTAGGGGAAGGTAAATGTTGGACTGTGTCCTATTACAAATGCAAAATTGATATTAGAGTTTAGTGTAGTGTGAGCCTTAGACGCTCTTGGCCGCAAGGCCATGTGGGGTGTCTTGTGTGTCTTAGAGGTCCGACTAGTGTCAAGATTGTGGGAGAGAAGGAAGGAGTCTCGCTTGAAGCTTTCTTACTTGCACAATGGGGGAAGACACACAAGGGTGGAGGCTGAAAACAGTTTTCCTCTTCTTAGTTGTGTAAGCCAAAAGAACTCTAGTACAAAGAAATAGAAGAACCCTCTATATGGGTCTCAAACCAAACTCAACTAACTAAGGTGGCATACTAACTGAGCCACGAACTAGAGTAGATAAGGATAGCTATCATGTGGCTATTATTCATGGGCGGTGTACCAACCGCATCTGCAACTGACAAGTCGGTGACATAAATACACAATGGTCACCCTGGCGTATCACGAGTGGAGCTCGATATCTCAACACTCCCCCTCGAGCTCAATCCCAATTCCTGCACACCAAGCAGGTCTCTGAACTTGCGCAGCTTCTCTGCGCCCAATGCCTTCGTGAATATGTCAGCTACCTGATCCTCTGTGCTGACATAAACTAGATCAATAAGACCTAGTAAAACCCTCTCTCGCACATAGTGATAATGCACCTCAATGTGCTTTGTTCTAGCATGATAGACTGGGTTATTTGCCAAGTGTATACTACTCATGTTGTCACAATAAATGACAACTGGCCCATCTGTAGACTGATGCATATCATAAAGTAGCTTATGCAACCAAGCTACCTCACATGCAGCCATTGCTGCACCCCTGTACTCAGCCTCTGTGCTCAACAAGGCAACTGTAGGCTGTTTCTTGCTGCTCCAAGTGACTGCAGCACTCCCAAAAGAGAATACATATCCACTGGTAGATCGTCTATCAGAAATACTACCAGCCCAATCAGCATCAGTGTATCCATGCAACTGTATCTGAACCCCAGTCTCATAAAATAGTCCATACTGCAATGTGGACTTCACATACCTAAGTATGCGTCTAGCCGCATCCAAATGTGGTTTCCTTGGAGCCTGCATAAACTGACTTACCAATCCAACAGCATAGCTCAAATCTGGCCTGGTAATAGTCATATAAATCAAACTTCCTACTATGCGTCTGTACATAGTAGGGTCTTCTAGAAGCTCACCTGCATCTGTGCTCAGCTTCACATTTTGCTCCAAAGGAACTGAAATAGGCTTACAGCCTGTCATCCCATATTTGGACAGCATGTCCAATCCATACTGCCTCTGCAAGAGCTGTATCCCACTTGGTGATCTAATCACCTCAATGCCCAAGAAATAACGCAGCTCTCCCAAATCCTTCATCTCAAACTTCTGCTTCAATAGCATTTTCACATGAAGGATATCTTCATCACTGTCACCTGTCATAATCAAATCATCAACATAAATGACAAGCAGCATAATACCTTTCTCTGTTTTTCTCACATAAAGTGAGAAATCTACCTTGGAAATCTGAAAGCCAATAGTGACAAGATACTGTCCTATCTTGTCAGACCATGCTCTAGGTGCTTGCTTCAAGCCATACAAGGCTTTCTTCAACCTGCAAACAAACTCAGGATGAACAACATGCACATAACCTGGTGGCTGCTCCATATAGACCTCTTCTTGCAAATCACCATGCAAGAAGGCATTCTTTACATCCATCTGATGTAAAGACCATCCCTTTGATGCAGCCATAGCAATGACTGCTCTTACGGTTGCCATCCTTGCAACCGGACTAAATGTTTCTTCATAGTCAATGCCATATGTTTGTGCATACCCCTTGACTACTAATCTTGCCTTGTATCTGTTCACAGAACCATCTGCATTGTGCTTCACCTTATAAACCCACTTACAGCCAATTGCATTCTTACCTTTAGGCAAAGGTACTAACTCCCATGTAGCATTTGCTTCCAAGGCATCCATTTCTTCATCCATGGCTTTCTCCCATTTTTCTTTTCCCATGGCTTGCTCAAAAGAAGTGGGTTCTGGTTCCTGTATCACCTTCACCATATATGCATAGTGAGTGGCTGTAAATCCATCATATTTCAGCCTATCCACAGGATACCTAGTTCTCGTAGACCTGCGCAAAGTAGGTTCACTCCCAGGTGCTCTCAAAACATCCCTAGTCTTCCTTACTCCAGGTGTAACAATAGAAGGAATACCCAACTCATCATCAATGCTGTGTTCTGAGCCACTGGATTCACCATCCACATAAGAGTGACCTGCATTCACATCAAACATGGGCTGATCAACCTTCTCTTTTCCTTTTCGTGATACCTGCATACCACTATCTGCATTACTTTGAGAAGATTCTCTTGATCTCAATCTGCCTGTCCATGGCGAAGAATGTGAACCAATACTAGAGGACGCTCCAGGTCCACTAATATTTTGTGACTGCTGCTGTGAATTTTGTGCAGCATTACCATTTTGTGCATCTACATCATCAATCACATTTACTGGTTTATACCAGCTACTCATCTCATCAAAAACAACATCTCTGCTCACTGTAAACTTACGAGTAGAAGGGTTATAGCATCTATACCCTTTTTGCTGCAGAGAGTAACCAATAAAGATGCACTTCTCAGCTTTTGGATCCAACTTGGATCTCAACTCATCTGGCACATGTACATAGGCAATGCAACCAAAAATTTTCAAATGAGAAATATCTGGTTTCCTACCAGTATACCTCTCCTCTGGAGTCATCCCATGTATTGCTGCAGTGGGAGTCCTGTTCATTATATAGACTGCTGTAGCAACTGCTTCAGCCCAATAAAAATCTGGCAAGTCTTTTTCATTGAGCATGGCACGAGATACCTCTCCAATATGCCTGTTTTTCCTTTCTGCAATTCCATTTTGTTGTGGGGTATAACTGCATGAATATTGCTGCTTTATGCCATGCTCCTGCAAGAACTTTGCAAACTCATTTGAGAGGTACTCTCCCCCTCCATCTGACCTTAGGCATTTTATTTGCAGACCTGTTTCTTTTTCAACCATAGCTTTAAGGGTTTTGAAATGCCCAAACACTTCACTTTTCTTTTTCATAAAATACACCCAAACTTTTCTGCTATAGTCATCAATAAACGTGACAAAATAATGACAGCCTCCAAGAGATGCAGCTTTCGTAGTCCACACATCAGAGTGGATTAATTCCAATGGCTTCTTACTCTCTTGAACATGTCTAGGAAATGGTTTCCTTGCCTGTTTTCCAAACTGACAGGCTTCACATACCTTATGCATTTCTGCAACCTTGAATTTTGGCAAACCTGCAACAATATTTTGGGCCTGCATTGATTTAAGTCGTTGTACATTAACATGACCAATGCGTTTATGCCAGATATCAATATCTGCAACTACACCGGTCCCATGTGCAAACATTGCTGCACTCAATTCAGACATGTCTGCATCCAGTGTAAACATTCTGCCCTTCTTCTTTCCTTTTGCTATCAAGCGACCTTTATTTTTCATATCCTCAACAAAGCATCCATGAGGATTAAATCTGACCTGCAAGCCCTGCTCAACCATTTGACCGACAGAAACCAGATTCTTGGTGATATTCGGGACATGAAATACATCGGACAAGTATTTCTTTTTTCCATCCTGCATAGACAATGGAATTTTTCCAATCTGCACAATAGGATGTGCAGTATCATCACCAGTCTCCACAAATCCTGGTTTTTCCATTTCCCTTGCATCCTCCATCCATTCTGCATGACCTGTCATGTGGTTTGATGCACCTGAGTCAACATACCATACATCATTTCTTTCTTTTGCACTTGTCACAGAATTGTTCATGTGCTGCACCATGAACAAATGCTCATTTCTGTCATCACCCTGTCTGCTAGAAGATGCATAATTCCCTTGTTGCAGTTTTCCATTCATGATGTCATTCTGCTTTTTATAGCAGTCTTTAGCCATATGACCCATTTTACCACAATAGTAGCATTCAACATTACTGTTTGCATTTTGGCCTCTTTGCCATCCACCACGACCTCTTTGGCTCCCCCTGCCTCTAGAGTTACCACGTCCTCCTCCATAGGACTGGTTTTCTTGAGTTTGCTGCATACTCTGATTTCTACCACGGCCTCCAAATCGGCCTCCTCTACCTCTGCCTCTACCTCTTCCAGCATTTGAGTAGAAGACAGCTTCTTTTGAAGTTCCTCCTGAAGAAGATGCACCACCATTTCTCTGCTCCTCAGAAATTAGAAGAGCAATCAACTCCTCAAAATCAGGAAATCTTTCACGAACTGAAATGGATGTCCGAAACTGTGCATAATCCTTTCCTAGACCATTCAAGGTCACGGAAACTAAATCATCATCTTCCACTGGCGACCCAATGGAAGCAAGTGCATCTGCAATCTTCTTCACCTTCATGTGGTAGTCGTTGATGCTCATACTTTCTCTCTGCACATTATGCAACTCTTGCTTGAGCTGCATTTTCCTGGCTTGCGTATTTGTGCTATACATTTTTGACAAAGTATCCCATGCCTCCTTTGGCGTACTTGCATCCTGAATATGCACAATCATAGAGTCCGAAATACTGATAGACAGCCAGTACATAACTTTCCTGGCTCTCTCATGCCATGCTTTGAATGCCTGCATTTGCTGTTGATTGGGAACATCAGGAAGAATTGGTTCTTCTTCATTTCCTGCAACAAATTCCCAATATCCTTTTCCCATAAGGAAATTCGTCATTCTAAACTTCCATGCTTGGAAGTTGTTCTTGTCAAGTTTTTTAGTGACAATCTGGGAAAGAGAATCAGATGCCATTACAGAAGACTGCAAAAAATTCTGTCACTGCAAAAACCACAGCTTCACCCTCACAAGGGAAAAACTGTAAAACTGGCGAAAGTGGTATTTGACCACACAGTCACTTCCTAGTGACGATTTTGCATAAACAGGAACCAAGGATGATTCTGTAACCCAATGTCTTTGCACACAAGCATACGATGCAATTTTTGTGGTAACTTTTCACCAACCTGTAGAGCAGTGGTTGTAAAGCATAAAACAGGGCTTTCTTCTAAGTGCGTGCAGAAAACTTCCGCCTCCAAAACAGGCCCCGAAATGGCCTCAAATAAAAAAAACAGGGTCGCCAAGGGCTAAAGCCCTTACCCGCAATATATACTACCCTCTTGCTTCACCGCGAAGGGCGTCTCAACCTGAGACAATGCACTCCTGCAATTTCCGGTTGTGCTGCCTGCACAGATCTGCTCCCAAAACAGAAAATGAAAGCAACACTGCTCCTCTTACCAGAACACCGCGAGCTTGGCTTGCTTTCTTGAGCTCCTTACCACGAACAAGGCTCTGATACCATGTCAAGATTGTGGGAGAGAAGGAAGGAGTCTCGCTTGAAGCTTTCTTACTTGCACAATGGGGGAAGACACACAAGGGTGGAGGCTGAAAACAGTTTTCCTCTTCTTAGTTGTGTAAGCCAAAAGAACTCTAGTACAAAGAAATAGAAGAACCCTCTATATGGGTCTCAAACCAAACTCAACTAACTAAGGTGGCATACTAACTGAGCCACGAACTAGAGTAGATAAGGATAGCTATCATGTGGCTATTATTCATGGGCGGTGTACCAACCGCATCTGCAACTGACAAGTCGGTGACATAAATACACAATGGTCACCCTGGCGTATCACGAGTGGAGCTCGATATCTCAACAACTAGTGCTAGAGAGCCAGTGTCAGGCCCGTTTCAAGTCCTGACAATATAGTATTAGATTATATTTTTGTTCCACTAAGGCGACTTTGTGATTCTTGCTTTTCTTTGTGCACATAACTATCATGATCATCATTATCATCTAATACATCACCAATAGATGCATACCAACTACTCATCTCACCAAAAATAGCATCTTTACTCACTTTAAACTAATCTCTTGTAACAGGGTTATAACAACGATACCCTTTCTACTCTAAAGAGTATCCAATAAAAATACATTTTTCGACCTTTGGATCAAGCTTCTTTTGCAGCTCATCTGATGCATGAATATATGCAATATAGCCAAACACTTTCAAGTGTGACACATCAGGCTTATTGTCTATAAAGCATTCTTTAGGGATCATCCCATGAGATGCAGCTGTGGAAGTTCTATTCATAATATAGACATCAGTATGAATAGCTTTAGACAAAAAATATTTTAGCATATTCTTTTCAACCATCAATATATGTGCAACTTCTGCAATATACCTATTTTTTATTTCTACAACCCCATTTTACTATGGGGTATATCTACAAGTAAACTATCTCTTTATCCCATGAGACCTCAAGAAACCACTAAACTCATTAGAGAGATACTCTCCCTCTCCATCAGATCTCAAGTACTTACTTTCAAGCCAGATTTTGTTTCAACTGTAGCCTTGAAAGTTTTGAACTGCTCAAATACATCACTCTTTTCCTTCATGAAATATACCCACAGCTTCCTTGAAAATCATTAATAAAAGTGAGAAAGTATTTGTTACCACCAAGAGATATGTTCTCTGTAGGCCCCCAAACATCTATATGCACAGTATCAAGTATATTTCTACTCACATCTCTGTTATGAAAAAAAGATTGTCTTGCATGCTTACCAAACTAACATGACACTTTGTGAAATTTTGCAACTCTAAAAGTAGGCAACCTTGTAACTAATCCTTTCGACTACATTAATTTTAGCCTTTGCACATTTTCATGTCCAATATGGTTATGCCATATTTCAATATCTACAATTGCTCCTTTCCCTTTAATATATATAGCAATAGTCATAGTAAGAATTCCAATATCTAAAGTGAATATGTGGCCAACTCTACTTCATTTTGCGACCAACCTGCACTTATCATTAAAGTCTTCTAAAAGGAATCCTTTTGCATTAAATCAAATCTTCAACCCTTACTCTACCATTTGGCCAACATACACTAAATTCTTTGTGATTGATGGCACATGTAATACATATGACAAACTCTTTATTTAACCATCATGCAACCTTTTCAATGTGTGAAGTTGGGTTGCATGAATCATCACCCATCTGCACATAACCTAGATTTTGTAAGTTTTGTAGCTCTCCAAAAACCATTGAGTATGACTGGTCATATGATTAGATGCACCTGAATCGACATACTATACATCATCATGTATCCCCATTCCTATAATAGCATTCATCATATGCTGCATAATAAACGTATGCTCATTTTTTTTCATTCTTTCGTAAAGACGATACAGAGTTTCCTTGTTGCAATTTACCATTGTGCATATCATCCTTCTTAGCATAACAATAAGCTGCAATATGATGTGTTTTTCCACAGTAATGGAAAACAATAGCAAAATTTCCATAACCTCTATTCTACCATCCACCTCTTTCTATAGAGCTCCCCTCCCTCTAAAGTTTCCATGGCCTCCTGAAAC
Organism: Lygodium microphyllum; assembly: GCF_053477565.2. Lineage (NCBI taxonomy): Eukaryota > Viridiplantae > Streptophyta > Polypodiopsida > Schizaeales > Lygodiaceae > Lygodium > Lygodium microphyllum. Next base: position 47,241,001 of record NC_141157.1, read on the forward strand.
CTACATTTCACTGAATTGTTGATTTAACATGTTTTGCTAGTCATCACTAGCATGTCCCATACCATGACCTTTTGAAGAGGATGTGCCATGTTCCCTTCTTGAACTTGAGTGAAATGCTTGGACATGTTCACTGTTTCTTTTAGATGAGTCATCCTACATATTGATCTCTCCGGTAATCATGAGAGTGACCAACTCATCAAAATCTACAAATGGCTTTTATACATATACAGAAGTGATCGATGATTTCCAAGCCTTCTTGCCACCCAAAGTAGATAAAAGGCATTGAATCAATCGTTGCCAAAGCATCTATAATGCTCCTCACCTTCAAAACATACTCATTGACAAACATTTTCCCTTTCTTCAAAGTATTCAACTCTTGCTTGAGTTGAATCTTTTGTGCTTATTTATTTATTTATTGAAAACATGTTTTCAAAACTTATCCAAGATGCATGTGAAGTTTTTGCATTCTTGATATGCCTCAACATAGTATTATCACAGTGATTATTGCAAATAGCCAATACATCACCTTTTTTTCCTTTTCATTCCATTCTTTTCACACCTTTAATTCATTTGTAGTCTCGTAGAATTACTTAACTCTAGGTTCTTTTCTTCACCTAAAACAAATTCATAAATGCCCTTTCTAGAAAAATTCGTCACATGGAGCTTCCATGATGGACTTATCTAGCATCTCAATGATGGGATTTCTACTGTTCTCTACCATTATCACAAAAATGATACAAAATAGCAAGCAAGTCTTATGTAACCTTTCACAATAAGTGCACAATAATACACCAAGCAACCTTTTTTACTAATTGCTCAAAAATATATTAATGTGCAATTTTCTTGCATATAAAACTTATGCTTGCTTCTTCATAAACACCTCAAAAATTTCAGATTTGAAATCTCTATTATGTGCACCCATTTTCGATCGACATAACCGAAAGTGCAATATGCCCTAAAATTGTTGTCCACAACCTTGCGTGTCTAACATGGGGCTTGAAACGGCCTTAGTTGGCCAAAAACCTATGGAAAAAGCCCTAAATGGCTAATCTATAGAATAAACAGTGCTTTGTTTGCACACAAAATCTCACAACAATCTGAGATTTTCACTCTGCCCTACTTTTGGTGCCTCCACATGCACTATCCAAGAGAAAGAGTAGAAGAATGGGAGAGCTTCTTACCCATTGCTTGCTTGCTTAAATCATTGCTTCTTCTCCTTCACTTCAATTCAAAACTATCCTCTCTCAATCATGTTGCTTTAATATCATGTGAAGAATTGTGTGGTAGAGGGACTTGCTTGAGTTGTTGTGCCAAACACACACTATACATTCAAGAGGAAGTTCACTTAAGAACACATGAAGAGAGATGGAGGGAAAAATATTTTCTTGTTGATTTCTTCTTCTTCTTCCATACAAAATACAATGTACACAAAGTATAGATAAGATACAATATAAAGAAAATTGTCTTGCTAAGTCGAACAATGCATAATTGGCTATAGTAATGGACTGGCACTATAACTATGCCAACTATAGGTAGGTGCAACAAGCTAAATATAATAAGTGATAAGTCCGTGGCCATGTGAAGATCATAATGACCACAATGTGCTAAGTGTACACATGCAGACCCATTTAGCCAGGTGGTCCATCATCAATATTCGCATGTGTTGAGCTTGCCATGTCAACAAATCTCATGGGAAGAAATAATGCCAAATCCATGCTTCTATAATATGGATGAAATAACCCCTTTGGATAGACATAAGGACATAAGCTTGCATATAATGATAACGCATCTTATTTTATAAGTGTTTTATCTTCAAGCAATGCTCATAAGTTTTAGATTGTCTCGAATAGCCCTATCATGTTCTATTTTTTGCAACATATTTTATTAAGGCATTGTCACGGGAATTTGGGTCTAAGCTTTGATAATTGATGACTACCCGTACCTTCTAACTTTTTAGGCATTTCCTACAAGATATGAGGAGACATGCTTATGGGAGAATTACACAGTGCATTGACTTATTTTACAAGAAGACTTAAATGTTGGAAAGTTGACTTTGTGGCTAACTCAAAAGAAGAACTTGCTAAGTTTGGTTTGGAAGTGCCATGATTTATGACTTTGGGGGAAACTTAGAGATAAAAGAATTAAAAAAAGTGAGAAAGATGAAACTGAGGTGAGGCAAGAAGATGTTGGTGCAATTTTTGGTGCCTATCGGGGCTAATTTGGGGCTTGTATTAGTCGTGAAGTCAAAAGGGGAATATTGGGCATGGAGTACTCTAGTGGAAGAGGGGTAAAGTGCCCTCCATCAATAAATAGGGTAAGCTTTGTGACTTGGAAAGAGAGGAAATAGTACTTCTTCTTCATTTGGATGATTTTTATAGGGTAAAATAGAGTACACAATAGGACTACTTGTTGTCCATAGGGTTTTCTCCATCTTCACTTGGATCTAGGAGCATGTATTCAAGGCATCTCACTCTCTACCATAGAGGGATGCTTTGTTCAATCAAAGACATCATCTTGAGAGTTTTGGAGTACCACATGAGCCTTTTAATATTGCTATAATACAAAGTAAAAATAGGTTGATGTACAAAAATAAGACCGTATAGGGTTTTCTTCATCATCAACCAATTCTACCAAATGTTATTGCTTCTAGGTGATGGTATTGACCTTTCCCATCAAAACTCATGCACTTGTATAACAAATTGATACTTGTGCCTATCACATAGGCCAATGTACACTAGGGTTGTGATATCTTCTTCTTTAGGGTCATGGTTTATGTTGGGCTATGGATTTTGAGTTGATCGATTGTCTCAATAAGGGTGAATTGATCTTGCATTGTTGCACTTTGCTAGTAATACAAAGACTTTGCTGCACATTCCTTTGGTGTGTGAATGGTATCTTCATTTTCACTTCTTCTTCTTCTTTTAAACCTATACTCTTTGCACCCTTATTTCCAAAATCCTCGTGCTTCTAGCCTTCATTCCTTTATCCCCCATCAACATTTGATGAACCCAACATAAAGGCCATTGGAAGGGCACAATATGGGACATATATCAGGATTGGGTTCAAATGATGTTATTCAACAATTGATATAGAATATGAATATGATTGTGTAGGCACAATAACAACAACAAATACATGCTTCTACAAAATTAGAGTTTTGGTGGTTAAGGCTTTACAGGTTGTAGAGTAGGAGATGAAATTGTTTAATGGTTGGAATGTATGCATATTTGCATTTATATGCACTCAAGATGGAATTCTATGGGGTGGCTTAGTTTACACAAAGCTAATATTTTTTGCAATCATTGTACATGAATTAAAGGCATGCATTATAGAATTATATCTACAAGATGTTGATTGGCCTATGTTTTAGAAGGCATTAAGAGAAGAGTTTTACACAAAAGATGCCAATCCAGTTACTCACAAAACATTTCAAGAATGGGTCATGAAGCTGAATAAAAGACTCATAGTTATTGAATTGTTATGAGAGTTTGAAAGAAGATTTAAGTAGTTGGATACTATAGAGCAACAAGCTCTTGAGTCACAAAAAACTGAGATGTTGATAGAAGCAACAAATCTTACTTTACAAGAGAAGCTAGACGATATGTTGGAAGATCAATCTACTAAAATAGGGCTTAAAACAAAATGGCAACATGTCAAAGATGTTGTTAATGCACTTGTTGCAAAAAAAGGGAAAGATTGCAAGTTGGGAACTATAGTTAAGCCACCTATATCTATGGCTATCTTGACGGCTAAACCTACTATTCCAATAATAAAAGAGGATGTTATGGATGAGTTGGTGAAGGGAATGCATGACCTACAAGTGAAGGTTGCATAGTTGGATAAGAAAAGGTGGGAAATAGCCCCTAAGACTCTGCTTGAGGGCTTTATTTGTAGATATATGTGGTGTGACAACCTCAAGATCAAAGACGTGACTGTGATTTGTATTGTGATGCATAAGAAATGCGTATTTCTTTTGTAAGGATGGTAAAAGTCCATGCATGAGAGACAAGTTTACATCTTGCTTTGAACTTCAAAAAATGGGGAATGCAAAAATTGTTGGAAGAAATGGTTGATCGAAATGCATATGCATCAATACACGCTACTACCTTTGATTTGTAAATAGAGAAAGTACTTGAAAATGTCAGTGATGTCCCAAAAGCTAAAATATGGTCTCATGCAATTCTCACATTTGAGAAGAAGTTCCAAAGAATGAATTGACTCATGTAGGGAGAAGCATCTGTGACATGAATTTTGGGGACTCACCAGTTGACTCTTACTCAATGTATGCATACTTGGCTAAGGTGCACAATATAGAGGTGATTGTGGAAGATAAGAGAAAGAGGGATGAAGACATGGTAGGGACATCAAAGAGGGTGACACAAAAGAGTTATGAGTAGCCAAAGCTTTAGTGCAACCTACTCTTGAGTTTGTAATGGAGGATGTAGCATAAGAAAGAAATAAGGATGCAAAACAAGATGGGAAGAAAAGGGGTAAGTAGCCACGTTACAAGATGCACCTAACATAGAGACTACAATAGAGATCAAGAAAGTGCTTGAAGAGCATCTTCTTAACAATAGGGTGGAATTCACACTTGGTGAGGTTCTTGGTATTGCTAAGCCTAAATTTCACAGTGAGATTATTGACATTATCAAGAGGAAGAGATAGTTTCATGGTGATTTCGTTAACACTTTGACATAGGTAGAAGACAAGCTTGATTTGCAAGGCATACGAGTTGATTATGAGCAAAATGCATGTGCTATTTTGGAGAGCATTGATGATGGAAATCAAGGAACTAAGGGTAAAAGTGATATAGCAAATGAGGGCATAAATTTACAAGTTCCACCCGTTGGGGTAAAGGCGCCTCTGCCATGCCACCCTGTGTATTACTACACTGACAGTACCTACCACTACACACTGCAGGTGGCGGGCGCCCCTCACATCACTTTATTCTTTACATTCATTTTAGTGACTAGTAAATAAAGGAAGGCCCGGTCACACATTGTGACTGTTGGAGTTCCCATTTCTTGTCTCTCTCTTTCTTGCTCTTGCTCTCCTACCATAGCTCGCGTGCAAGCTTCGATCCTTCTCACCTTTCAACTGGTGTCAGAGCTTGGCTTCCTCTTGCTCGAGCTTGACTCGGTGCTTCTCTACCTTTGCATCATCTCCCTTCACGCATTGGATCTCCATCCCGGCAGCCATATCCGATCTCCCCGAGCTCCCATCACTCCCCGGCTTCCCGAACGGCCTATTGAGGCACCTTCAAGGCATTGGTACTGAGGTATTTGATCATTCTTTCAGGGTTTTATTTCAGTCTACAGGTTGCAAACAGCAAGGGCAGCCATGGCTTCAAACCCTTGAAGCTTATTCCCCTCATATTGTGCCTTACACTTATCAAGGCTCAAAGAGGCTTGTCATAGGCCTTTGATAGGCCCTTCTTGAGCCCCCCATTACCCCCTTTCAGCCCATGTGGAGCAGCAGCAAGTTCAGCACCAACAGGGTAGATTGCGCCATTTTTTCCAAGCTGTTAGCACTCGTCTACTTCAGCTCCACACTTGGCCATTGCTTCTTGCTCTCTACCTTGATCAAGAGAGCTATTAGACTTCATGTTTGATGTCATTCAAGCTTTGGGCATTGGTCTTGATCATTCGGGGCTGATTTCTTCAGATTTGGGACTATCATAAACTGTCATAATAGCCTGAAAATAGGGCAGCACCATTGGCATTAGCATTTGTTGCTTACACTCCATTCCGGTTGTGTTATTTGATGCTCGTATGCAGTCTACTTGATGCCCGAATGCCTTGGGAATGTATGCACATGATTATGCCATGATTTTGGCCTGAAATATTGGCTAATTTGGGACTGTCATTTACTGTTATACAATGCTGGAAACAGGGCAGCCACACTTGGCATTGGCATTTGATGCTTATACTCTACTCCGGTTACCTTGTTTGATGCCCGTATGTGGCCTACATGATGCCTAGTGCCTTGGGAATGTATGCACATGATTATGCCATGATTTTGGATTGAAATATTGGCTGAAATTTCTCAGTTTTGACAGTCAAACTTGGCTGTAATAACAAGGGGCTGAAGGTACTTTGGATGCTTTGTCACTTACCTATTGGTACCGGATGTATACTTTGGGATTTGCCATCATGTATCTGACATTTGGGGACGACTTTGAGCTCATATTTGAATCTATGGAATGTATTTGAGCTATGCATAAGCTCCGTCTTGGTTGGTATTCACTGGCATTTGGATCGACTTGGAATGCTCTTGGACAGCTTATGCCTCATGTCTATGCTTGACAGTTAGGCTTCATACATTACATGCTTTGGTCCGTGATATATGCCGCTTGGTTCGTCTATGATTTACCAACATTGGGAGCTTTTCCTTGGATGTATTTGAGCATTTCCGACTCAGTTTGATCATTTACTTGGTTGCTTCCATCAGTTGCTTCATGTATGTCATGCTCTTGGGGTGCGTATGACTCATTGACTTGGTCACTTGTCACTAGTACTTTGTCTTGGGTTGCTTGAGCCCTTGAGCTCATTTGTACGCCTTTTGTGCCAGTGGGAGCATCTTGCATGCTTACTTGACCTTGAGCAAGGATTACATGCTATTGGAGCAGGTACATGTATTGGAGCAGTCTATGTCATTGAGCAGTTACAGATGTATTGAGACTTTGGGATTACACTCCGACAATTGGATGTTGCATTGAATATATGTCTTGGTTCACGGGATGCTTATGAGCTGAGTCTCAATTTTGGATCCGCTTTTCTTTGAGCAGACACCTATTTGTGTCATGTTTTGGCAGTTGCAGGTACATTTTGCCTGGATTGTCTGGGGATGTGCCTCTTACTGGCAGATGTTATTTGACATCTCTCGGTGTTATGCTCATGTATTTTCAAATTCATTTGGCTTTGCTTTGTCCTCTTCATGCCGGCTTTGGACCTAGCATTGTTTAGTTGACATTAGATCCAGTTTTGGGACAGTTTGCTCTCATTATTGCAATTCTGAAATTTATTACAACAAGCATTTATTGGTGGACTAAGTAGTATTTTTTATGCTGAAATATCCTGATTTGGTGTACCACACCTAGTACTAAGTGGGCAGCATCTTTTGGCACACTTTTCTTGCCATTTGGAGCTCATTTCAGCGGATTTTGAGCATTTTCTGCAGTAAAACAACTAGCAGTTTTACATTGTTTGTGCATTTCTGGCCTGCATTATGGCATCCTCTTCGACTGATAATGCCATATTTAACATCACCAAGTTGGATGGTACCAACTACTCTTATTGGAAGAGTCAAATTTGGTAGGTCTTGGTGCAGAAATCTCAGATTAAGCCACTTCGGTTGAGCGGGAAGCAACTTGAAACTATGGACAATGACGACTGGCTTGAACTTGATGAGCTATGCAAGTCCACGATTGTATTGTCTCTCACTGAACATGTACATTATAATTAATTTGAGGAAGCACAGAGTGCATGCGATCTATGGAATAAGATCAAGAATCTTTATGATAAGAAAAGTCTGGCGAGTCAGATGTACTGGTTGAAGCAGCTTATGGATCTGCGCATGAAGGATAATGCGACTATGTCTGCTCACTTGAGCCAGTTCCATGCTATACTGAAGAACTTGAATTCGCAGGATATCACCTTTGGAGAGGAAGTAACTCCTCATTTCTTGCTTGGGACTCTGAATGAGTCATGGGATGTATTCCGCACTGCCCTATGTGCCTCTAGTGCTACTCTGAAACTGAATGATGTTGAGAGTGCTCTTCTGCAGGAAGAGGTTAATCACAAAAACTTGGATGCCTCTCGTGTTTCACATGCTTTGACAGTTAGAGGCAGGAATGACAGGAATGATCATGGTCATGGCCGTGGCCGTGACTCGCAGAAGGGCCGGTCTAAATCTCGTGGAAAGTCTCATGGGCGCAACGCTAATGTCACTTGTCATCATTGTGGGAAAAAGGGCCATATCAGACCACAGTGTCATGAGTTGCGTAATGAGAAGCGCAAGGATAAGGGAAAAGAGAAAGTGCAGGAGAAGTCCTCTGATCGCAGCATAGTACCTGCGAAGTCCAGCGTCAAGATTGAGGAAATTAATGTCACGCAGACCGAGGATTCCGATGGTGGTGATGAGTTCATACTTGCAGCTAGTTCTTCTGATGTCTCACTCTTGACTGAGACACCTAGTATGTATGCACAGTGCTGGTTATTGGATTCAAGTGCGTCCTTCCATGTGATGCCTTACCTTGAGTGGTTTCACTCTTACCGTACTGTATCTGGATCAGTCAGACTTGGAGATGACGGGTCTCTTGATATTGTGGGCTGTGGAGATATTCAGTTGCAGTTTTCCACTGGCGGTTCCTTTTTGCTCAGGGATGTATGTCATGTACCTACGCTTGCGCGCAGTCTTATGTCTGCAGGACACTTGGATGATGCAAGGTTTCATATCTATTTTGGGGATTCTGCCTACAAGATTACCAGAGGCAGACTTGTGCTTGCTAGAGGCGCCAAGGCTGGCAGCCTCTATCCTCTTGTTGTATCTAGGTCTTCTGTAGACCATGTTTTGGCAGTGGGCTCTATCCCACATGTATCACTTTGGCATGCCCTTTTGGGGCATATGTCTTTGAAGGGAATGAAAATGTTATTTGATTTGCAGTATCTTCCGCCTTTGGACTATGCACGTTTTGACTCGTGTGATCATTGTCTTTATGGTAAGCAGAATAGGTCTACGCATAAGAAATCGGGTAGGCCATGCATGAGTGAGCCCTTGGCTTTGGTGCATTCAGATGTTTGTGGGCCCATGCCATGTATGTCTATGGGTGGCGCGAAGTACTTTGTTACCTTCATTGATGATTTTTCTAGGAAAGTGTGGGCTTATCCCATAAAGCAAAAGTCCGACGTCTTGACAATCTTTCAGCGTTGGCTTGCTCTTGTTGAGAACCAAACTGGGTATAGGCTGAAATGCCTTAGGATTGACAATGGGGGAGAATATGTCTCACGTGCTTTTGAGCAGTTTTGTGATGATAGGGGTATTAAGCGTCAGTTGACCACCCCTTACACCCCCACCCAGAATGGTTTGGCTGAGCGCATGAACAGGACTATTCAAGAGCGTGTCCGCTCTATGCTTAGCCATGCAGGCCTACCACAGAGCTTTTGGGCTGAGGCAGTTAGTACGGTAGTGCATGTCATAAACCGATCACCTTCTAGTGGATTGGATTTCCAAGTTGCAAAGGAAGTTTGGGCTGGTAAGCCACCCTCTTATGCGCATCTCCGTGTCTTTGGATGTGAGACATTCTGCCATGTGCCCAAGGACAAGAGGAGCAAGTTGGATCCAAAGAGCATTAAATGCATCTTTCTTGGTTATGGTGATTCAGAAGAGATGGGCTATCGCCTATGGGATCTGCAGGTGCGGAAAATAGTATGCAGCCATGATGTAGTCTTCCATGAAGACAAGATGCACAGGCAGCCTGAGAAGGTGGTTGAGATCCGCAGAGTGGTCTTTCAGGAGGAGCCTAGAGCTCCTGCACAGCCAGTTGGATAGCCTACAGCTAGCAGATGCTCATGATCAGGGTGTTGGATAGGCAGCTGGGCAGGCAGCACTTCCATCTCTGCTTCCTAGCAAACCTACATATCAAGCACCACACTAAGGCACTCTAACCAATACTAATGATGCATGTTAACATACCTCCCACACATGAAACCTAGTGTCCACATGCATTAACTCACTCTCACACAATCATAGCATTCCACCTTAAGCATTTAAGTGCACTAGCACATAGACAGAGTGAACAAAAAGGCAATTCCAAAAATTGAGAAAGGGGACTCACAAGGGAAAGAAATGAACTCAAGTGACAAAAAAAAACCATCCTAAAAGCCAATATAAACCATGATGAATCTAACACAACCACATTTGCTCAAAAATCTAAAGTGCTACATGTAAGTACTTTTCACACATTGTTTGACAAAAAAAGAAAGCATGTTTACACACATATCACATACACAAGCCAGCTTGCAATAAGTGAAACTATGCTTACTGAATATTCAGTGTCTCTAAATAAAGGCAAGAAATTCAAAAATAAAAAGCATGATAATAGACAAAGAAATTCCTAGGACTAAAAAATTCCATACTTAATTGAAACATGCCTACTAGCCACTTATGTCCTACTTACTAACAAAGTCGACAAAAGGCCTAGTCTCAGGAGCATATTAAGCAATGCTCCTTCAACAAGGGACATCTTGTGCTACTCTACTTGATTTAAGGCCACAAGAAAAAGTTGAAACTCTAAGGCTTTGGATCCATTCACACCCATGTGAGTCAACAAGTTAAGGAATGTTGAGCTAGAAATGTTAGATGGCTAGCCCATGGGGCATTTTAATGGCAATAGAATAAATAAGTATTATCCACTTGGACACCCTTCCCATGAACTACCCATGCCAAATAATAATAGTTCATCCCATTGGCCATTTTAATGGCAACATAATAAAGACTTACTACTAGCCCAATCTACATATATGTACCCAAACAACTATACATCCTTAGCTACCTCATAAAAATATCCATAATACAAGATGAACTTCACATAACTCAATATACATTTGACTACATCCAAATGAGGATTCTTGAGTACTTGCATAAACTAACTCGTAAGTCCAATGACATAGCTCAAGTCTAGTCTTATGATGGTCATTTAGATCAAACTCCCTACTATCTTGTTGAACATAGTAGGGTCTTCTATCTCATCTCCAACATTGGCATTTAACTTTAAATTTTGCTCCAATGGTAGTGAAAGAGGCTTACATGCTGGGATACCATATGTCATAGCAAACATATCCAAGCCATACTACCTTTGGGATAGCCATATACCATCTTCACATTTGTTCACCTCAATACCAAGAAAGTATCTCAGCTCACCTAGCTCCTTCATCTCAAAATTTTGTTCAAAGGGCCCTTGACATTAGCAACCCCAGTGTCACTGTCACCTATAATAATCAAGTCATCCACATAGACTACTACGACAATCAAACTTGCATCATTCTTCCTCACATAAAGTGAGAAATTTGCATTAAAAAAAAAAGAGCTAATGTTGATAAGGTACTATACAATCCTATCAAACTATGCTCTAGGTGCTTGTTTTAGCCCATAGGGAACTCTTTTTAACCTGCACACACATATGAGGGATGCTCTACATCCTCATAACCTATTGGCTACTCCATATACACCTCTTCTTGCAATTCACCATGCAAGAAGGAATTCTCCACATCCATTCGGTGTAAACTCCAACCTTTTGCTACTACCAAAGCAACCACATATTTGTCAATTCCCATTCTAGCAACAATTGGGCTAAAACTCTCTCCATAATCTATGCCATTTTTCTGTGCATAGCCTTTTGTAGCCAACTTGGACTTATAAATGTTAATAGAGCCATCTGTGTTATGCTTATTTTATAGATCCACTTACAAACTAATAGATTTCTTTCCTTTGGGCAATGATTGTAGATCCTAAGTCATGTTGGCCTCTAATGTAGTCATCTCCTCATCCATTGTTGCATCCCAATAAGCATGACCAATGGCCTCCTCAAAACAAGTGTGGACTCAACATCCTCGACTACCTTTATCATATAAGCATAGCTGTGAGCTAAACCCTCAAAACCAAATCTTCAAACATAATATCTCACCTTGCTAGGTTTTGTATACCACCTAGATCACTTAGGAGCCTTTACATTGCCATGTGCTCTTTCTACACGTAGTGTCCTATTTGAAGCAATACCAGGCTCATCATCCAAGCTCTTTGAGCCATTAGAGTCTCCATCAAGAAATGAATGACTAGTCATGTGGTAGTGTTTCAACATGAAATATCTTTAATAAATGGACTAGCAATTTAAAGCAATGAAATACATTCTATTACAGACTTTGTTTTAGTCTTCATTTGCAAAATATATTCCTTAACTATAGCTCAAGAGCTTCCAGCCTTGCCAAAGCATACAACCAAGATGCCAAACTCTATTGGTGTGATGTGCATATAGGCCATCAATCAAGTGTGGGCTGTCAATATTTAGGACAGCTTGCAAAGTTTTTCAGATCTATAAATGTACTTTAATACCTAAAATTTAGGCTCTTATTCATGTCCAAATACATGAGGTTGAAAATGCCAACCCAACAAGTGAATCATCTACCCAATGTACTTGACTTGTTAGAAATGATGCTACCAAAACAAGTACAACCTCACAATGATCCACTCTAGATTTAATGCTACTAGTTAACTACTATAAGTGACCACAATCGGTGTGGAATACACTCTTGCAATGATCAAATGAGTGGTGGATTTTTTCCCCAAAAAAGTGCTCAAAATGTGCCAAAAAATCCAAATTTCAAGGGAAAATTCAACTCCGTCGACAGCACCAGAAGGAATTGGGTCGATTTTAAGCGGGCTCCAAAACCGTTTTAAAGACTCACCAAGTGACGGTTGCAAAAATTTCATAAAATTTTAGGATGTTAGACGAGACTTCAAGAAATTCCCGGTAGTGGGGGACTTTGAGACGGACATGCATCAATTTTCAGGAGTGACGAATCGGAGGCTAGATGCAAAAATGGGAGTGCCTAAAACCAAGTGTACCAAAAGAAGCCAAGTCTAAAAGGACTTAAGGGGTAAGAGGGGGTGTGACCTTTGGGGCCACCCCCCCCCCCCCCCTCCCCCCCAATTTTTCACGTGACAGGGGGGCATTTTTTTTCATGGCGATGAGAAAATAAAGATGGGGTGGTAGCAGGCGACCAGTTTTTGTGGAGAGGGGGGGCTAAAAGGCATCTCCCACCTCAATATAACCCCATAAACCAATCATACTAGCAAGATACAGAAGATCTCTGCTCTGTATTGTTGCCCTCCGCTCCTCCAATGGCTGCTCAAATGGTCCACTGTGAATCTACTCTTTCTCTCTCCTCCCTCTCTCTCCTGCAAGGGGCAGTTCCTACGTGTGAAGGGAGATGAAGCCCGGGTGATGAATGCTTGTCCGGTGTGGTACTAGATGTATGATTAGGGGATGGTCAAATGCTAGGGCAAGGCAATTAATGTTTTCTAGAGATGCCCCATTCTTGGAGTCCCGATGGGTGGATGGGAGGTTTAGAGAAATAAATCCAAGGAAAGTTAATCAAGTAAGTATCTAACCCTTGAAGTACCTTGGAGTGACTAGTGGGAGAGGGGCTAGAGGGATAGACAAGGAGCCATCCAAGTGTAAATACATAAGGGATCTTGGCCATCTTAGCCTTCTACTCATCTAACTACAGATAATCAACCTGACTAACCTTCACATGAGAATGTAAAGGATAGCCAATAGGCTTAACATCGTGTATATAAAACTACTTAAGAAACTTTTGAATATATTCCTTCTATGACAAGTAGAGAAGACCCTTAGAGCGATCACACATAATGTCCATCCCAATAATATGTGAGGCTTTTCCATGTCCTTCATCTCAAAGCTCTTCTTGAGTGAACCTTTCAAGGCATCTAGCTCATCATGAGCACTCCCACTAATCAGCATATCATCAACATAGGGTTCCAAAATCATAAGGCTGCCATCACATGCCTTCTCCATGTATAAATATGAATCCGTCTCAATGCGAGTATATCCCTATGAATGCATGAAAGCATCAAACTTATGGTACCATTCCTTAGGTGCCTACTTAAGGCCATAAAGGCTCTTTCTCAACTTGCATACTAAGTGTTCCCTACCTTCTTCCTCAAAGCCCTTAAGCTGCTATATGTAAATCTCGTCATGCAAGTCCCCATGTAAGAAAGTTGTCTTGACATCCATATGATAAAGGTCCAAGTCTAGCTATGCAACCAAAGCTAGTACCAAGCATACGGTAGTCATCTTGATTACAAGAGAGAAGAATTCATCAAAGTCAACACTATGCTCTTACTTAAAACCCTTAGTAACCAATCTAGCATTATAGGTGGGTTGGGGAATCCCAGGGTACTTCTACCCCTATACATCCACTTCCATGGCAAAGCACACTTTCCACTAGTAGGCAAAGGAACCAAATCCCATGTTTGATTTTTCTATAGGGAGTTGTACTCTGACTACATGATCCTCTCCCAAGAGTGACTATTACCTCTGCACATGGCCTCATCATAGGTAAGAGGTTGTGAGGCATAAACATCAAAATGAATAGGGGCTAGTAGCTCACCCATACATGCATTGCCAGATTTCTTATGCGAATTGCATGTCTATCTACCATAAAGACAATGATCACAACACTCAAAACACTTATAGTCAAGGGGCGAAAGATACTATAAATGAATAAGCATCTTCATTAATTTTAATGACATGTGCTCAAGGCAACAATGCCATAACGATACATGTGGTACTACAACCACTACCAAAACATGGTCAATAGACCCAAATACAAGTAAGGGATAAAGAGTGCCACACTTGGCACCTCATGCCAGGACAAGATTCCCACAAGTAAGCTTCCATGATGAATCAACAAAAGAGACAATATAACAACCATCATCCAACTATTTATTTAAAAGTAGACTTCTAGTCAAAGTTGAAATATGGTATACATCATGTAAAGTAAACATACTGCCTAAAGGACATTTCAGGTGGATATCTCCAATACCAACATTATCCAATTCTAAGTCATTAGCGATTTGAGAGATCCTATCATGCTACAATAGGAGTGGAACCACTCTTGATGAGGGATGACATGAAATGAAGCCCTTGACTAACCTAGCCAACATTAAACATAGGTGGATGAGGTATCAATCAATTGCAAAACATCAAGAGAAGAAGTAGTAAGTATGTAGTAATCATCAAAATCAGCCTGCATAACATTAATCTCTTCAATCTTCACATTAGACTTGCTAGGGATAATGTTGCACGACCACCATTCTTTTCCTGAACTTTATCCTTTCCCTTTTCATTATGCTTGTCATCACACATTTTGCGCTATGGAAAAATATGATCTAGCTTCCCAAAATAGTGTCAAGTCAATGTAGACTTATAATCACGGGACTTAATGCGAGACTATCCACATGATAGAGAATGAGACTTTTGAGAGTCTCTCCCATGGCAGTCATTATCACTCCTACCATTATTGCCTCTAATTGTCAAAGCATGAGAGGTGTGGCAAATATCTATGTTCTTTCAATTAACCTCTTCATTCAAGAGCACACACTCTACATCTTGCAATTTCAGCCCATTAGTAGGCATATTTGCACATATAGCAATACGAAATGTATCCCATGTCTCAAGCACTGTAACCAACAAGAACAAGGGAGGAAGACTGTTCTTAAATTCAATCCCTTGTGAAGATGAGTGGTTGAAAATAGAATGAAACTCATTTTAGGTGGGTAGACATGAAAGTCCCCTCCTTCTACGAAGGTCCATGAGTTGTTTTAGACAATATATCTAAGAGGGAGGGCTCTACTTATCATAAACATTACGAATCTTATCCCATAATTGCCAAGTAGTCTGTCCATCAAAGATAACATTATAGTAGACCTACTTAAAGAGTGAAAAAATGATTGTAGATTTACATAACTCATCCAGTTCAACCTAATCCTCTATATCAATGCATTCAGGCTTGACACCCTCATGTCTCTACACTAGAACGTACCAAATTTGTGCCTTCTAGTAGCTAAAATTGGTGCTATCCAACTTGTCAAAGTTGAAGATAGCACAATCATTCGACCCACCAGCCATAATGGAGTAAAGTTAAAGCACTATCCAAGGCAAATTGGCTTATGTAAATGATAGCAATTCAATTTAAAAGCACAGCCAAGATAGTGTCTAATAGAGAAAAAAATACAAAGAGTAGGGCTATCCACACTAACTACCAAAGAATGACAATCAAGTCAAAGCATCTACCCTCATAAATGATGCATAAACCTTTAATTACAACAAACTAAAATAATCAAAGCAAGAAACCCAAAGCCAAGTGTGAGCAATCAACTAATAAAATCCAAGTCGTAATTGCTAGGTGTATCTTGCAACAAGTGGGATATGAAAAAACCACTAGCAATTAATGAGCATGCAATCGGTATTGAGAACTATTAAACTCAATGTGTCAAAGAGAGATACATCCAATAGGCATAACAACCATGTATATAGTAGGTCTCCAACATAGCACAAGAGAACTACTAGATATATAATTGACTAAGCAAGTGTAAAGAAGATTAATATATAGCCAAGTAGGATGAACACATCATTGACCACAACTTGGACCAAATATAGGTGCCGACTCAAACTATGAATCAAATCAACCCACTAGGCACCAACTACATCCAAATAGCATCTAGAGAGCATATACATAACTCAACCAAGTCCCGTGGTCTCATTGAAGTAAGTTCAACTACATAAACCCATAGTTTTGCTCAAATGCAAAGTATCCAAGTAGCACAATAACTCCCACTAGAACAAAACTAAATGCCAAATGAGCAATGCAAGCTTAGAACATCAAGTACATGGCCATTTGAGCATGCAGGATACACTAAGCATAAGTCGGGAGCATAAAACCCAACAAAGTCTTCAACCTCGTAACTACATAAGCCACTAAAGTAACATAGGCATGTAGCCATAGCCAAGATGAATGTCACTAAGCTCGAAATCAAAGCACAAAGGCTTTCAATAATTTATTCGGGTGTAAACCATCAATTGTATATATTAATAGACTGAATGAAGCATTTGAAAAACATCCAAGGGCAATAGGCATAAGACTTCATTGTGTAAAATTTTGCTACATGTTATTAATAGACTTAAATGATAGTGAAGTTTGAGCTATTTTGAGCTCAAATCAGTCCCGAAAGCAATCCAAGACATCAACATGGAATCCCCCAAGTATCTGGCATCAATATATAAGCATACAAGCATCAATACAACAATATGAAAGCCATAATCTTTGACAAGATAGTGTTTCAAGTATGTTGTAGTAGGTCTGCTATTGATATACAACAATAATGGAGTTTGGGAGCTCCAAAACTCAAGTGTCCAATATCGAGGACGTGTCCAAGAGGTTTCCCAAGTGGTCAGGAGTGTTGGATGCCACACTAGATTGATTAGGAAAGGGAACATTACCAATAGGCAAGCAGCACAATTCATGCTACTACTATTGCTATTACTAATGGCTTTAAGGGTAGCTCTTTAAGCTATGGGAAGCTCAATGGGGCCTAGACAATGCCTGGAAAAAGGCTTGATCACCCAAGAGGAAGCAAAGAATCAAATGCATACTTTGAGGAAGAAAGCCATGGTTGCCTTAAAAATGCTATTTTAGGTGTTGATACATGCTCAAATAAGCTAAAGAGAAGCTCCTCGAACTCATCTCTAATACCAATTGAATGGAATACTCAGCAAGAGACACAAGATGTGGAAACTCCAACAGTCACTATTTGTGATTAGTCTTCCCAACACTCCCCCTCAACCTCAACTATATCTTTGCAACTCCAAGTAAGCTTCAAAACTTTCAAAGCTTCTCTGCACCCAATGCCTTTGTGAAAATGTCAGCTATCTAATCATGTGTATTGATATATACTAAGTTAATCTCTCCTACATCACAAAGGCGTGCACCTTAATGTCTTTTGTCCTAGCATGGAACATTGGGATTCTAGCTAGCTGCATGTTGCTCATGTTGTCACAGTGAATGACAACAACATGACCATCTCCCTACACATCCAAATCATCTAATAACTTTTATGGCCATACTACCTCACACGCCATCATAGCAGCACCTCTATAGTCAACCTTTGTACTTGATAAAGCAACTATAGGTTGCATTTTGTTGCTCCATGTAAATTTTTCACTACCAAGGGAAAACATGAATATGTTGGTAGATCTTCTATCATAATACCCAAATTTACATTTGTATATCCAAATACCTATACATCCTCACCTACCTCATAAAAAAGTCCGTAATGTAAAGTGGACTTCACATATCTCAATTTATGTCCAAGTACATCCAAACGGGGCTTTTTAGGCATCTGCATAAACTAACAGACAAGGCCAACAACATGACTCTAGCCTTGTGATAGTCATGTAAATCAAACTTCCTACTATTATCTTTAGCATAGTAGGGTCTTCTATCTCATCCCCAATGTTAGCACTCAACTTCACATTGTGCTCTAGTGGCACTGAAAGAGGCTTACATGCTATCATACCATACTTGGATAACATATCCAAGCCATATTGCTGTTGGGATAGCCATATACTATCATCACATCTGATCACCTCAATACCAAGAAAGTACCTTACCTCACCCAAATCCTCCATCTCAAACCTTAGAATATCAAGCTCATATTATTCTCCTGTTAGTATGTATGACCGACATTAGTCTTGTCCAGCTGTATTAGCAAGTGTGGGACATTAAATAAGTCGGTGGTCTTAGACCCAGTGTGAATGGTCCTACGGACCTTAGTACTATTGTATACACTTACTCTTTGTGTGTGGTTAAGTGAGAATGAATGAATGAAGGAAGAAGATGAGAGCATTCTTGCTCCTCACTTTGTCTTTGCCTCTCATATTATTCTCCTGTTAGTATGTATGACCGACATTAGTCTTATCCAGCTGTATCAGCAAGTGTGGGACATTAAATAAGTCCATGGTCTTAGACCGAGTGTGAATGGTCCTACAGACCTTAATACTATTGTATACACTTACTCTTTGTGTGTGGTTAAGTGAGAATGAATGAATGAAGGAAGAAGATGAGAGCATGCTTGCTCCTCACTCTGTCTCTGCCTCTCTCAATCTCAACATGGTATTAGAGCACCCATGACTAGGCTCTGTGGAGTGAAGAATTCGGGAGTGAAGACATAGGTTCTTGAAGTGAAGAGGGCTGACTGCCCATTCATTGTTATTGTCTGTGCAACAAGGTATGCATTTTGGTCAGATGGAGTCTGTGCTTCATGTTAGTGTTTGAGGCTTCTGTGGGAGCTTTGGGGAGCACGCTTGAGCACATTTGAGAACTCATTATCATCATTACCATCAAAAGTAGCTGCTAAAATCAGATCTACATGCTGCGTGAACTGCACCTGTTTTCAGGCTGAATATATCTGTTGTACTTCATGCTAGTACTTGGTCATACACTGATCTCTAGCTTATAAACAAGCATTGGCAAGGTTGCTAAAGACCTGTGGCATGCTAATGCCTGACTGGGAATGAGATATGAACTGTGAGAGTTGATTGCAGATCTGAAAATTCTCCAAAATTGCTGTGTACAATGAATATTCAGCAAGTACTTGACAGTAAGTAAAAGATTGAGGCTTCCGGGCATGCTCAAAAGAGTCTATTGAGCATATACATATTTGTGAAGACATATGCATTGATTGATATGGTTATGGACTGGGAAGTCATTGATAGGCTAAAAATTGTCATTGAATGAGGGCATCAAGCACCATCTCCTACTGAAGCATGCTATGACACTGTTGATCTCTAACAACTATGTGCTATTGGGAATATATATGGGAATGCTTGGGGCATTGAATCGGGCATTGAGCATGATTAAAAAATGAAATCTGAAGTTGAAATTGAATGCATTCACAATGTCTTGGCTAGGTACAAACTGTAATTGCAATGTATGCAATTGGCTATTGAAGACATCTTGTTTATGGGTGCCCATATGGTCATGCAGTGACCTTGACACTTTATAATGGATGTTTGGCATGTTTTTGAGCTATTTTGGAGATAAAAAGGCTTGATCTCACTGAGCATTTGCTGAATGCAATCTATGAATAGGAAATTTGACACCTATACTCGCTAGTTATGCACTGTTTTGTGCCCGTATGGTTATGTTTGGACTGCTACATGTACTAGCAGCTGTCTATGAAGGTTTGGGACATGTATGACATGTATATGACTCAGTTTTGGCTTTGAATAAGCTGCTGATCACTAACGATTTTACAGTTTTCAGACTGTATGTATTTATCCTGGCAGTGAGGTTGCAGGAGCTTAAGCTGAAGCAACTCCAAAGCATAAGTCTTGGTCATTATACTTATGAGTTAGACCACTGGTTGTGGACTATTTTGAGTTGTCATTGGGCTGAAATAACCTGGTTTTTTACTGCAATCAATTGCAAAAAACTGTCATAAACAGTTGAGGATTGAACTTGGTTAGTCGTACTTGTTAGCTTGCAGGAAGTTAGGCAGTGACTAAATAATGTCTGGTACAACATGGCTAATGCAGAGAGGACAGACAACATAACCGAGATAGTGGGGAAAAAGATTGACAGTAACAATTATGCCATATGGAAGTTTCGTATGGAGAACTTCTTAATAGGGAAAGGCTATTGGGAGTTGGTGACTGGAGCGGAAGCTAAACCTGAGCTCCTAGATCGACCTATGGCTGATTAGAGACGATTACGTCAAGCTTGGACAGAAAGAGCTCGTAGAGTCTTGCACTGGCTCTCTTTATGTATCTCAGATGCATGGTAATGCAGATAATGAACTCTAGCTCTCCTAAGGATGCATGGGACATTTTGGTCAAGTATTATGGACAACCACAAGTGCCAGGAAGATATAGTTGAAGCAGAAGTTCAACAACATGGATAGGAAGAGCAGATCTATATAGGATTATGTCACAGAGAGGTAATGGATGCAAGTTGGTAGCTCGCGGTCATAGGAATGGCAAAATGTTTACTCTTGATGCTACTTTACCAGAGCTGAATTCAGCCATGTTTGCCTATGGTTCTGGCACTATCAGAGACTTGGAAATTTGGCACAAGGGAGTGGGGCCTGTAAATTTGCAAAGGCTACAAATTATGCAAAAAAAACAGCTTGTTATAGGTTTACCCAAGTTCCAATATTCAGATATTGGTCATGTATGTGATGCTTGCTAGTTTGGTAAGCAATCAAGGTTGCCATTTGTCAGGCATGTAAGGCAAAGTACACATCCATTGCAGTTAGTGCACTCTGATGTTTGGGGGCCAACCCATAATGCATCCATGGGAGGCTCGAAGTATTATGTTACATCCATTGATGATTACAGTCATTATACTTGGGTTTACATTCTGAAGACAAAGGATGAGGTGTTTGCTGTTTTTCAGCAGTTTAAAAAGAAAGTTGAAAAGGAATTTGACTGTTATATCTCTTGCTTGAGATCAGATAGTAGTGGGGAGTATATATCAAATGAGTTTGACAACTTTCTGGCTAAAAATGGCATATGTAGGCAGCTTACCTGCAGCTACACTCCTCAACAGAATGGGGTAGCTGAAAGAAAGAACAGGGTCTTGATGGAAGTTGCTTGTGCCATGATGAATGAGAAGAACATGCCACTCTATTATTGGGCTGAGGCAGTTATGATAGCCATGTATATCTTGAATCAGACTCCTACTGTGCAGGTATTCATGAGATGACACCGTTTGAGAAGCTATATGGCTATAGGCCAGATGTAAGTCACATGAAAGTCTTTGGCTGTCTTCCTTATGTGCATATTCCAGATGAAAAAAGGAAAGAAGTTGGATCCAAAAGTGCATAAGTGTGTTTTCATTGGATATTCACAGGAGAACAAGGCATACAAATGCTATGATTCCTCTACCAGGGAGACCTTGGTGAGCAGGGATGTTATTTTTGATGAGATGGGTTCTTGGCATGTATCACCGGCTACAGTGCCATTAGATATGCCTTCTACTCATGTATCCACAGTTGATATGCAGTAGAGCACTGATATGACAGGACCTAGTAGTTAGACAGTATCTCCATGGACAGGGAGATTGAGGAGCTCACTGTCCACTGACACCAGTATGTCAGTGAGGGGGAGATATAATGTCGCGGATAAAGGAAAAGAGAAAGTTACTGAGGATGTATCTAGGATGATGACACCTGGTAGAATGACTTTTGGATATGAGTCTACTGACACTTTAGACAGTGAACTTGGTATTCCGACTGTCTATATGCCTAGTGCAAGGCAGAGCAGGTACATTCCACCTCATGAGAGAGGGGAATTGAGCAGTGCACCACAGCTTAGACTCTCACAGAGAGTCAGATATCCTGTTGATAGGTTGACATATAGTGGCTACACTACAAAGCATTATGCTTACATGACAAAAGTGATGGAGATCAAAGAACCAGGTACATATGCTGAAGCAATGGAAAATGAGAACTGGTGTGCAGCCATGGATGAAGAAATGAATGCCTTGGCTAGAAATAAGACATGGGATCTTGTGCCACTGCCTGAAAGAAAAAAGACCATTGGCTGCAAATGGGTCTACAAAATCAAATGCAAGTCAGATGGTAGTGTGGAAAGGTACAAAACCAGGCTGGTTGCTAAGGGGTATGCCCAACAGTATGGACTTGATTATGAGAAAACATTTGGCCCTATTGCCAAGATGGCAACCATACGCACTATGATTGCCTTGGCTGCTGCTAGAGGATGGAAATTATAGCAAATTGACATTAAGAATGAATTTCTTAATGGTGACTTGGTACATGTCCTCATCCATTGTTGCATCCCAATTAGCATGACAAATACTATCCTCAAAACAAGTGGGCTCAACATCCTCAAATACCTTTACCATATAAGCATAATGGTCAGATGCATAACCTTCAAAACCAAATCTTTTAATAGGGTTACCATATAAACATGGAGGAAGAAGAAGAAACCAACAATAAAATATCAAGCTCATCATCCAAACTCTCTGAACCACTAGAATCTCCATCAAATCCCAATGAATAGTAGATACACCATTACTATCCAACACTTTCTTTTTTCTTTTATCTTTATCTATAACACTTGTAGATCCACGTAAAGATGTGGGGCTACTCATTCGTCTCCTAGACCAAGGGCTAACTGTAGATGTAGTACTAGATGATATTTTTGGTCCACTAAGGTGGCTTTCTGATTCTTGCTTTTCTTTGTGCACATAACTATCATGATCATGATCATCATTTAATACATCTTGCATGTGAAGTTTTTGCATTCTTGATATGCATCGACATAGTATTATCACAATGACTATTGAAAATAGCCAATACATCACCTTTTTATCATTTTCATTCCATTTTTTTCACGCCTTTAATTCATTTGTAGTCTCACACGATTACTGAACTATGGGTTCTTTTTTTCACTTGAAACAAATTCATAAATGACCTTTTCAGTAAGAAAATTCATCACATGGAACTTCGGTGATTTTCTTGCATATAAAACTTATGTTTACTTCCTAATAAAGACTTAGAAACTTATAGATTTGAAATCTATAATATGTGCACCCACTTTCGGTTGACATAACCGAAATTGCAATATGCTTTAAAATTGTTGTCCACAACCTTGTATGTTTAAAACGGGGCTTGAAACGGCCTCAGTTGGTCAAAAAACCTAGGGAAAATCCCTAAATGGCTTATCTATAAAATATACAGTGCTATGCTTGCACACAAAATCTCACAACAATCTAAGATTTTCACTTTGCCATGCTTTCGGTGCCTCCAGATGCACTATCCAAGAGAAAGAGTGGAAGAATGGGAGAGCTTCTTACCCATTGCTTACTTTCTTGAATCCTTGCTTCTTCTCCTTCACTTCAATTCAAAACTAGCCTCTCTCAGTGATGTTGCTTTGATATCATGTGAAGAATTGTGTGGTAGGGGGACTTTCTTGAGCTGTTGTGCCAAACACACACCATACATTCAAAAGGAAGCTCACTTAAGAACACAAGAAGAGAGATGGAGGGAAAAATATTTTATTGTTGGTTTCTTCTTCTTCCTTCATACACAATATAATGTACACAAAGTATAGATAAGATACAACATAAATAAAAGTGGCCTATTAAGTCAAACAATGAATAATTGACTATAGTGATTGACTAGCACTATAACTATGCCAACTGTAGGTAAGTGCAACAAGCTAAATATAATAAGTGATAAGTTTGCGGCCATATGAGGATCATAATGACCACCAATGTGCTAAGTGTAGATGTGCAGACCCATTTAGCCAAGTGATCCATCATCAATATCCGCATGTGTTGAGCTTGCCATCTTAACAAATTTCATGGAAAGAAATAACGCCAAATCCATACTTGTATAATATGGATGAAATAACCTCTTTGGATAGAAATAATGGCATAAGATTGCATATAATGATAACACATCTTATTTTATAAGTGTTTTATCTTGAAGCAGTGCTCATAAGTTTCAAATTGTCTCAAATAGCCCTAACATGTTCTTCTTTTTTACAACATATTTCTTTAAGGCATTGTCATAGGAATTTGGGTCTAAGATTTGATAGTGGATGATTACCTATACCTTCTAGTTTTTTAGGCATTGCCTACAAGATATGAGGAGAGATGCTTATGGGAGACTTACACAGTGCATTGACTTATTTTACAAGAAGACTTAAGTGTTGGAAAGTTGACTTTGTGGCTAGCTCAAAAGAAGAACTTGCTAAGCTTGGTGTTAACCCCAACACGAAAAAAGCAAAAAGAAGTGGAAAAGACGTAGGGCAAAGGCGGAAAAGGGTAGCCCGACTGAAGAAAGAAAAGGAGAAAAGGCCAAAAGCGCAAGGGCAACCTTAAAAGCCCAAGGCAAAGGCAAAAAAGGAAAGGCGTGTTTTAAAATAAAAAGGCGCACCCTGAAATCTTGTAAAAGAGTGCCGGCGGGCTCTCACCCGTGCAATTTGTAAATGTAGACGGGCGGTGGAAAGGAAGCTAGGAAGATAGAAGGACAATGGAAAAAATGGCCTAGGCTATGACCGGCCATGTAAAAAGGGGATGACCGCCCAAAAGGGATTTAGGGTTTGGTATATAAAGTTGAAAAGTGAATGAGAAGCTCATTCTTGTGTGTGGCCAAAAGTAGCTCTCCTCTTCTTCTTCTTCTTCTTCTTCTTCTTGCTTGCTTGAGCTTGTGCTTGAGAGAGGGAGTGTGAGAGTGTGAGGGAGTGAGAGTGTGAGGGTGAGGGACCGAGGAGGAGAAGCTCTCCATCTTTTCCTCTCTTCTTCTCTTGTCTTGTCTTGTCTTGTCTTGCTCGCGGCAATGGAGCTTGGAGCTTGGAGCGGGAGGATTGAGCTTGCTTGAAGCTTGCACTTGGATCATGGAGCTACCGGAGTGCGCGGGAGAGGAGTAACTCGAACGGCATGGAGGTAAGCTCACTACACCCGTAGATATGGATGGCGCGTCGGTTATGTGAGAGGCAGCCATTAGTGCTCGGCTTGGAACGCTTGAAACAATAAGCGATCCGTGGGTCTTGGCGGTTGAGTGATAGCTTCCACATTTTGGTTCCATTGCTGGGACCAACGAATTCAAGCCTTGAGCGCTTGCCACTTCGAATCGAGCATTGGAGTAGGGTTTTCCCCGAACCGGTGCTTGAGGTAGATAGGTAGGAAGCGAGGGGGTTGAAGATGGTATTCGATCTCCTTGGCAAGTAGGTGTTTTGCTTTCTTGAGATTTATGTTGTAGAATGAAGTAGTGTAGGTATTTACTTTGTGATTGGATGCATTAGGATAGGAAAAAACAAAGAAAAAAAACAAACAGTAGGGTTCTCTGTTGCTGTATAACATGCTAAAAAGGGAAATAGGGGCACAGATCCTTGGAGTGCCATTCAATTCGAGCACCTCAGTGGTTCCAGGCATGTCTGGCATTCCCTTGTAGTGTTCTGCACCTATTTGGAAGGCGCTGGATGATTCGGTGTAGTAGACGTCAGCCTAGAGGCATCGCGTGCAACTCGCGAGCTATAGTCCGTGCCGTCGGACCAGGCCGTTCGAGTCCCAGAATCGGACGTCCGATTTTGAGAATCGGACGTTCGAACAATCGTCGGATCGGACCAACCCGTTCGATCTTGGAAATCGGACCACTCGGACCAACCCGTCCGGCTCGGACCACTCGGACGCGGATGCTCAGACAACCGTCCGATTGGACCAACCCATCAAATTCGGACCACTCGGACCAGCCCGTCCGATTTTGGAAATCGGACCACCCGGAATCGGACCAATCAGAATCGGACCAGTCAGAATCAGACCAGTTAGAATCGGACCAATCCAGAATCAGACCACCCTATCCGATCCGATTCTCAGAATCGGACGTGAGCAAAATCGGACCATTAGGCCGATCGGACCAACCCAAAATCGGGCATCCGATTCTGATAATCGGACATCTGAGAATCGGACAGAAAACTATCAAAATCGGACAGGTATCTAGAACATAAATTTTGACACATCTAAACCCCGAGATTGACCCCAAAGGCTACGTAGAGCTAAAGGCACATCAGAGATCCTCACTAGGCTAGAATTTAGAGCACGTAGTTCAAAATTTGGCTATAAACGGTCCTCCAAATTGCATATGGCATCTACCGTAATGGCCCTGCGGGCCGGGGGGGACCTGTCCCGAGTAGGTTGGAGAGAAAACGCGCGCTGTGACAGGCCTTCCAAATTGGACCATAGTGAAGTAATGGCTCTACACGAGCATGGATTCTCACTTGCAAAAGAGCAGCCAAAAGCCTATACCCGAACAGAGAGAAACAGAGACCCTAGAACATCAATGGGCCAATCTAGCCATCAAGGGCAAAAAGGCCACATCACTAGAACACAAAGACATTGTGTTCATACCATGTCTAGTCAGGGCGAAATGCAACATCAGCAAGCTGTAAATGCCAAGATGACTAGACATGACACTCTTGACGAGAGATGTACCTTGAATAGCACTGCACTGACGATCCAAGACAGAAGTGGAGAATCCACATTTGGTCGTGCAGTCGAGAAATCTAGGGCATCTGTCTGAAGGCTTAAATTTACAAGAAGCTAGGACCCGGAAGATGAAGACATAGTACCACCTGCTTATCTTAGGGTCAAACTCATCGCAAAAAGAGAGCATACTATCGATGCTCTGATTGATGAAGGAGCAGATTTTAACATCTTGACCTATGAATCATGGACCCTACTAGACCAACCAGAGCTCACACCGACTAGTGCAACTCTTAGCCCTTATGGGGGACACCCACAAGCACTCATAGGGAAGTGCAAAATCCTTGCGACAATTGAAATGGAAAGCTTGCCTATCCTATTTCATGTTCCTCCAAAAAGTGCCAGCTGCAGGAAAGAAACCCTCCTAGGAAGACCCTTCAAAAGGGCGACCAAATGTGAGGCTGACTATGTGGCACAGAGGATACACTTGACACTACCGGGTGTGAGGATTGTCACCACCTTTAGCAAGGGTGACCTCATCGAACCTCAAGGGAAAGGCAAGGAAGGTGATGACATAACAGTCAAGCCTACAAACGAGGGCAAGGACTTATTGGAAGAGTTGATACAAGCACAGGTCGAACAACGAGAACCAGTGAGTGAGGCCATGCCGAAAACAAGAAGGTCAAGAGACAAGGCCAAGGACAGGGTTTGGACTCACAAAAACCGTAGAAGACCACGAAAAAAGCCCAAGCCTTATAAGCGAAGGCATCGATGGAGAGCTAGCACAACGCCGCGATGGATATCCAAAGCGTTGCTTCGTGGTCAAGGGTATTATGCAGGCAACCAATGGATTTGGATACCAAAAGCCCTTGCTAAACCACCTCTATCAGCTGAAGGCCAGAGTGCATCAAAAGCATGGCACACGAGGAAATCTAAGAGAAACTCTAGGTCTCAAGGCAAGGAACCAGACATGATTGTTCGAAGGAAAGAGCCCCAACCTAGCATGCTAAATAGACAGATGTCATACGTAGCCATTGAGCAGGCACAAAAATCATTAGTGCCCAAGGAGCCTTTGATTTCCCAAGGGGAGAACAAGCATCATAGGCACAACATTGCTCAAAGCAAGGCTGATCGCTCAACAAAGCAAATGGCACAATCGTCTAATAGCCTCGAGCAAATTATTCAGCGAGTGCCAAGTCCACCTAAGAGCCCTAGATCTCCTACATCCTCTTTTTCCAAACGGACATAGGAAGCACAACAGTGGTTGTCAAGGGAAACTGCTCAATTCCAACCTCTATCTTCATCCAAGCTTCAAAATGTCCAAGAGGTGGGACATGGCTCCATCTGTAGCTCTCGACCCAAGGATGTGCATGAGCAACCTAATGTGACCAGATCAACTCATGCTCAATCTACACAGATGAGTGCTCAAAGGACAACAAAAGACACAACCACTTCTGATCACCCTAGGGACTTGACACCGCAATCCACCAAGGTTAGCCAGCCCACTAAACTAGCTGCTACTATTTCCAATCAGGGACCACAGCAGTCACAGCCCTTGGCTGCGACAATGCCCCTTGTGGAACGTGTCCTTAGTAGCTTACCTGTGGAGGAGGTGTCGCAACCAAATCCCTCGACAACTCTAGCACTTCGAAAGTGCCTAAAGCCTAGGACAGAGGAGTTAAACGCAAGGGAGTTGGTTGAAAAGCTAGACTCTCCGAAAAGAGCAGTAATTGTGCCCTCACAATTGGGCAAGGCTATTCAGCAAACCATGGCTATGTCCCATAAGGACACACTAGAGAAGGGAAATGCTGAGGCTCGACCAAGCACATCAACGGTCGATATAGCCCAAGGTCCTGAGTCGTTGAGAGAGGCACCTTCATTGACCAAGAAAAAGAGGAGAAAGCAGAGAAAACAACAACAGATGCAGGTGCTTGTGGATCCCAAAAACATTGAGACGAAGGGCGTAGGCGAGCTGATGAATAGAGCATCGAGTCCATCCACTAATGAACACATTGATGCCTCTCCTAATAGCGGTGAAACCTCAGACACCTCTGTGTGCTCTGACAAACCAAAGCAACAGTTGCCATTAAGAATTGCTTGCAACACTCTATCCACTGACAATAGAACTCACATTGATCAATCAAGAGTGGATACAACGTTGTCACAACAGGGTGACAAATCTATACTAGTCACATCCGAGAAGAACTATGACAAAATAGCAACGAAACCTCAGGAGAAATGTGAGAACCCCAAGAACATAAGAAATCCTAGCGTTGACCAATCTTGCTCATCTAGGCCTGAGCCCCCAGCCATGCTAAAGCCTAAGGAAACTCTTAGAACTTTGCATGAGATAGCAACCGAGCAAGCCCTCGTTGAACATAAAAGTGTCGCAGAATGCTTAACTGAGTTGGAGGCTAAGCTCAAAGTGGTCACGCGTGTCTACGTCCTTGCGGACATGGGCACGATCCCCAAGGAGTAGTTTGGAGATTACTTGACCTTTCCTCTATCATGGGAAGAACAAGAACATCTTAACGGGCACTACGATAGGCTCCTGCATGAATAGATGCAACTCATCCCTGACGAGGAGGCTAACGAACTACGCTTAATTGTCACGTTCAATGAAGGGCTCTGCCAAACCGAATCTCGTAGACATAGAGCTACTAAAGCAACTGTCAGCAGGCCAGAGTCAATTTGAGTAGCGTTGGTGGGAAAGCCGCGTTGTAATGGCCGAACTAGGGGCTCAGATCATGACAGTCTCTGAAGAGCGATTGGCCAAATGGTAGTCTCAAAGAGACCCAACCTACGAGGCACCAACTTCCCTTCGAGTGCTCACTGACATTCGGGGTACGGACTTAGCTAGGACTAGGCTATAGGGCCCTTTGATTGATAAGGTTCTCACTGAGGAGGAGTTACATATTGCCAGTAGACTCGGTCAAGGTTCCATGCTACTCGACATGGCAAAATATCTATCAGTATTAAGTCAGCTGCCACGAATACTAGATGCGTGTGCCACGCTCCGGTACAACCCCGAGTTCTACACTTGGTTCTAATCCTCGTGAGGTGACATGGATTCATAGATATGTATATAAATAAACACTAATTTTTGTGTCACCATGTATAAACAATATCAACAGACACAAGCAATGATAGTCAAGCACAGGGAGAAGAGTCGGGTTGGACAGGCTAAGCCCTTCAGGTCCTCCTCTCATCACACTTTTGAAAGTCGTGTGACCAGCCCCACCTCCAAATGAAGGGCATGCAACCCACATTACCTCCAGAGAAAGCCTTGACCAACAACTCTGATGGTGTAGACAGGGTGGAGTCTCTTTCTATACACCTTCTTCCCTTTTTGGTCTACCCTTTCGAGGATGTGCCCTGTCCCACTCCATGACAACCAGTCCACACAACTTAGCTTAAGCCAATATCTGCTAGTGACTGGAGGCAAAACGAACATCATCATGAAGGCCATCCCTCTACAACAAACATTGCATGCCTCACCCCTCCCCTTCTTGTCATATGCGCTTGATAAACCACACTAAAATCCCTTCCATGCGAACAATTGTATCCTGTATCAAGGTCTAACCCTTGGTTCGCACCTTGCAGGTTTCCTTTTTTGGCGGAACGCATGGAGAATCATGGAGATTTGGCTTGCAAAGAAGCTATTCACAAGAGACGGGAGCATGTGGCACGCGCCCCTCCACCGGAGCGCTATGTGCCCACCATCAAGAGGTATGCCAAGAAGCGAGGCCCTAAGCAACATTGCCCAGGGCGAAGGCCGAAGAATCCTCGAGTCAAGAAAGCCGAGACTCGAAACGTGCAACAGGTGGCAGCACTAGTGGTACACACTCCCAGCTCCCGTGCGGGCCCCAGGTGTTCAAAGGCAAAAAGGGCAGCTCAGGAAAGAGAAGAATTTAATCAATTATTTAAAGGTATTTTGCAGGCGGTAGCGGGCCGGGATTACACCATTCATGTCCCGGCCGACATGTTCCCTGCTCACCCCCGCGGGAGCCCTAGACCAGCAGAGCCCCAATCACCCGGCCATCCAGACTCACCCCGCCTCGTACAAATCGAGTAGCCCATAATGCATAAAGGGCTTTTTGTTTTTAAATGGTTAAGTGTTCCTGACTTGCTAAGTGTTGACATGTTCCTGACTTGTATGAACTTATCATATCTGCGTTTAATATATGCTACGCCTTTAGCAAAAGAAAAAGCTAATCAAGCGCAGGTGATAAATGTCTAGTCAACACCATAGAATTTAAATAAGTGATGTCTCCTTGCATTGCACTGATTTATTATAGTTGCGGCATACACAATACATATGCTCTCATGAAGCGACAAGTGGATGCAGGATAATACAGGTCCTTGTGCGAAAATGTTCATACCCAATCACCGCAACACCCACAACCCCACAACGAGCCGCGGCAAAGCCATGCTGCCGAAAGCACCCTTGCCAACCACCCACATTGCATGGCCCACAAAACATTCTTGGACCACGCTCCCCTTTCTGGGTCAACTCTATAGTTGGCTCACGGTAGTCGTTACCTCAATTGTACCCACATCACATGTGCCGCAAGGAGGGTTGCAATATCTCAAGTGCATCTCCCCCTTTCGCCAACGGCTTCTCTAACAACGAGGCTAGGGCATCATCATCATTGTACTATTCATTTTCTGGAAAAGAAAAGAAAAGAAAAACAAATGAATGGAAAAATACGAAGCACCCACGATCACAGCACAGCACCTAGGGGTCCTCAAATTAGGTACGTCTGGTGACCTTGGTCGACCGGCTTCGTCCCTAGTCCCCTAGCCCCTTACAATCACCCACAATTGTTCAGGGCACATCAAGGGCAGGCCATACCTGGGGAGCTTGTCTCACCTAGGGTTAGACCTGTCACCGTGACCCACTTGCACAATTTTCTTTTGCACTCTGCCTTAGTACCATTGCAATCAGTGGTGATAAGCACTGCACGATTGGGCATGAATAGTACACCGTACTCATCAAGCAAGTCCAATAGTTTCCAGCTACTGAAAGTGCGGTGTCCTTGTATTCCATTATGCTACATCGTGCAGTCACAATGCAAAGGATGTCTCATATGCCTTCACGCGTACTCCTTCTCCACATGGACAACTTTGCTTCATCCACGAATTGTTATGAGAAACTAGCCCACGGTCTTCTAACTATGTAATATCTAAGTATGCACGAGCACTCACATAATAATTGCACCAAAGTATATCCACAGTTTGGGTCCTCAAGTGCAAGACAATACTCTAGGCTTGCTTAGCGTTCGACCTGTCTCCCAAACTAATCAAAATATGTCTTGTGCACGATGAGAAGCCTAGCACTACCCCTTAAGGAGAGATCACAGGTGAGGTTTTCCAATTGCAGGTATAAGGTGTTGTTTGCTCTTCATCAACACTCAACTTTGATACTTATCCCTTACCATCCAACAAGCCCGCAAGGAATCGTCATGTGTAGAATCTCCAACAAACCAACACTCGTGCTGGCCATCAATGCAATCCCCAACACAGCATAGCCCTACCACCAACTCCAACACCCTTCCACCAGCCACCTTGGCCACCAACAGGCCCCCAGGACCTTCTGCCACACCACCACCAACACTCCTCCACGGAAACCATAGGCGTCCTTGTCACCCACGTCTTCGGTGCATGCTACAGCCTGCTACCTACGACGGTGAGTGCCATGGGACTGGCACTCGTCTAAGAGGGGGGTAATGTTAACCCCAACATGAAGAAAGCAAAAAGAAGTGGAAAAGACGCAGGGCAAAGGCAGAAAAAGGTAGCCCGACTGAAGAAAGAAAAGGAGAAAAGGCCAAAAGCGCAAGGGTTATTCTTGGCTAGGAATGCCTTTGGGTCAGGACATAGATCATAGGATTGAAACCTAGTTTGTTGGTGATTAAGAACTTTGTGATACTCAAGCCAATCCAATTCAAATTTTACTTTGATAAGTCCACCATCAATGATTAGACTCTCAAATTATGAGGGTTTTGGGTCCAAGCATTTTTTATCAATGGTGTGGTCATTAGTGTCATACTCCGCTAAGTCTAAATCAGATTCTTCATTGTTTTGAATTGACAAATAGTCCATGGAGTCACCTATTTTCTCAACATCTATGCCTTACTCTTACATCAATGAGATGAAGAGTTCCTCAAAGATAGTTAGATTGGTATTTGTTTGATATGTGGAGCTCCAACATGGCGTCCACTGGCTAAGGACTTTACACAACTCAAGTTCATCCATTGGGATTGGATAGCCTTGGAATGTGGTGGGTATTAAGTCAGGGGCCATCATGAAGAGAGACACTGAAGTAGAAGGTTCGAGGATGAGAATTGTGACATCCATTGCATCTTTCTAACTCATGTGTTCATGCGAAAATCAATACTCCAAACTCCTCAATGATGAATGGATACTCTAAGGTTGCAAGGATATGCAACCAATCTTGCTCATCCTCAAGGGAGGGAATATACCTAGCCAATGGTTGGGTAATCAGAGGGTCGTTAGATCCCAAGTTAGCATCTAAGTCAATAGGATTTGTTTTTCAAGTTTCCATCTTGATGCATATTACTTCCTTTCAATTTCCTAAGAAGACTAGATTATTGCTAGTCTTCAATGAGACATGCATTGTGCATGCAATTGCGGTCAACCAAGTAGTAAGTCATGGTCAGCTTCTTTCATAATAACAAAATTTACCTTAAATAGGACTTTTGATTTATAGGCAAGAAGCCTGATGTGTCACACTTGAAAGTGTTTGGTTGTATTGCATACATTCATGTGTTAGATGAGTTGCCAAAGAAGCTTGATCCAAAGGTTGAAAAATATGTTTTTATTAGATACTCTTTAGAGTAGAAAATGTACATTGTTATAACCCTATCATAGGTTAGTTCAGAGTGATCAAGGATGTTACTTTTTATGAGATGATCAATTGGTATGCATCTAGTGGTGATGCATTGGACGATCATGATAGTTATGTGGAGAAAGAAAAGCAATAATCTCAAAGCCTTGGTGGAGTAAAAACATCATCTAGTACTACATCTATAGTTAGACCTTGGTTTGGGAGGCTAAGGAGGAGTTCCATATCTTCAACTACATCTACTAGTGTTGTAGGTAAAGACAAAGAGGAGAAGAAAGTGTGAGATGGTAATGATGCATCTACTAGTCATTTGGGGTTTATGAAGATTCTAGTGGTTTAGAGATTTTGGATTATGAGAGTGGTAATGTAAAGACTCCACTAAGCGATCTAGTGGTACACAAGTCTAGCAAGGTTAGATGCCCTAAATTAAGCATAATGGATATGGTCCTATTAGTAGGTACAAGGCTAGGCTAGTTGCAAAAGGTTACACTCAAGCATATGGCATAGATTATGAAGAGACATTCAGTCTAGTTGCTAGGATGGCAATTGTTAGATGTGTGATTGCTTTGACAACATCTCAAGGTTGGATTTTGAAGCAAATGGATGGAAAGAGTACCTTCTTGCATGGTGAATTGCAAGAAGAGTTGCATATAGAGTAGCCAATAGGTCATGAGAATTTAGAACATTCCTATGGGCTAAAGCAAGCACCTAGAGCATGGTCTAACTTCTTGGTATTAAGGTGATCAAATGTAATGATGGTATATGGTTGTCCCCAAGGTACTATGGCTTGGATATATTGTCCAAGTATGGTAGAAGTCAAGAACCATTTGAAGAAGAATTTTGAGATGAAGAATTTGGGTGAGTTAAGGTACTTTCTTAGTATTGAGGTGATCAAATGTGATTATGGTATATGGTTGTCCCAAAGGTACTATGGCTTGGATATGTTGTCCAAGTATGGTATGACAACATGTAAACCTCTTTCAGTGCCATTGGAGTAAAATGTGAAGTTGAGTGCTGATGTTGGGGGATGAGATAGAAGACCCTACTATGTTCAAGAGGATAGTAAGGAGTGTAGATTGGGCTGGTACCATGTCTGATAGAAGATCTACCAATGGATTTATGTTTTTCCTTGGGAGTGTAGCAGTTGTATGTGGAGTAGCAAAAAGTAACCCACGGTTGCTTTATCAACTACAAAGGCTAAGTACACAGCTACCACTATGGTAGCATGTGAGGTGATGTGGCTATAAAAGTTATTGGGTGACTTAGATGTGCAAGGAGATCGTCTAGTTGTCATTCCTATGACAACATGAGTAGTAGACATCAAGCTAGCTAGGAATCTAGTATTCCATGCTAGGACAAAACACATTACATTACCACTTTTGAGAGAGAAGGTACTTGCAAGTGAGATTGACTTGGTATATGTCAACACACAGGATCAAATATCTAACATTTTCACAAAGGCATTGGGTGTAGAGAATCTTCAAAAATTTCAAAGGTTACTTAGAGTTGCAAAGATACAATTGAGCTTGAGGGGGAGTTTTAAGAAGGCAAGCTCAACACCTATAGACAAGAATGATGGACCGCTTGGTTAGACACGTCCGCACATCTACATTTAACATTTCAGTGGTCATTATAATCCTTACATGGCCACACTAACTTATCAATTATTATATTTTGTTTGGTGCACCTACTTACAATTGGCACATAGCTATAGCACTAATTTATTAGTATAGTCAATTATGCATTATTTAACTTAGTAGGCCACTTTCCTTTATATTGTATCTTACATATACTTTGTGTATATTGTATTGTGTAAAAGAAGAAGAAGAAACCAACAAGAAAAATTTTTGGTATCCATCTCTCTTCTTGCACTCTTGAGTGAGCTTCCTCCTGTGTGTATGGTTTGTGTTTAGCACAGTAACTCAAGCAAGAATCCCCACCATGCAATTCTTGACAAAGCAAGGGTCAATAAGCCACAAGAGCAAGGAGAGAGGCACCTCACAATGCCTATATGCCATTCTACCACAGGAGCAATTGTTCACTATCTCAACCACACTTACACTCTAGTGCACTTATTGTAGAGGCACTACTTCTAACCAACCCTAGTGTACACATAACTTTATCTAAGGCACTAGCACATTACCTTAGTTCACATAACTTGTGCATTATCTCACTCTTGCACACAACCTTGGACAAGCATTTGCACTTAACTTATACACCTTGTGCCCTCACTGTTAGCTCAAATTCACTTAAGATCCCAAGTGCGCATCACCACATCTCTCATATGTGCAAGCACGAGAGTCTCTTTCATTCCAATACCAATCCATGGCCACCTTTTCCACAAGGGATGTTCATAAGGAAGAATAATAGTAGAAGGTGACATCTCGTAGTGCACTAGTGTGCACTAGTATGCCCCTATGCGCTTGTGTGCACTATTGTGCACATGTGTGCATTGGCACTGGCATTTGCACTTATGCTAGCACATGCATGTGCACTTAAGTACCCTTGAGTGCACTCTAGGTCCACTGGTATAAACCTTGCACCTAATCTCACCTCATTCATTTGTGTACATTTAGACAAAACTTGCAGTAGTGGCCTTGACACACATTAACAGTGGCACACACTGGCACACAGACATGTGCACTTGTGATGCACTATCAAGATTGTGGGAGAGAAGGAAGAGTCTCACTTGTAGCTTTCTTGCTTGCACAATGGGGGAATACACACAAAGGTGGAGGTTGAAAACAGTTTTCCTCTTCTTAGTTGTGTAAGCCAAAAATAAGTCTCATACAAAGAAATAGAAGAACCCTATATATGGGTCTCAAACCAAAGACAACTAACTAAGGTGGCATACTAACTAAGCCACGAACTAGAGTAGATAAGGATAGCTGTCATCTAGCTATTATTCATGGGTGGTGTACCAACCGCATCTGCACTGACAAGTCGGTGACATAAATGCACAACATTCACCTTGGCATATCACGAGTGGAGCTCGATATCTCAACACTCCCCCTCGAGCTCAATCCCAATTCCTGCACACCAAGTAGGTCTCTGAACTTGCGCAACTTCTCTGTGCCTAATGCCTTCGTAAATATGTCAGCTACCTGATCCTTTGTGCTGACATAAACTAGATCAATAAGACCTAGTAAAGCCCTCTCCCGCACATAGTGATAATGCACCTCAATGTGCTTTATTCTAGCATGATAGATTCGGTTTTTTGCCAAGTGTATACTGCTCATGTTGTCACAATAAATGACAACTGGCCCATCTGTAGGCTGATGCATATCATAAAGTGGCTTATGCAACCAAGCTACCTCACATGCAGCCATTGTTGCACCCCTGTACTTGGCCTCTGTTGTGCTCGACAAGGCAACTGTAGGCTGTTTCTTGCTGCTCCAAGTGACTGCAGCACTCCCAAAAGAGAACACATATCCACTAGTAGATCGTCTATCAGAAATACTACCAGCCCAATCAGCATCAGTGTATCCATGTAGTTGTATCTGAACCCCAGTCTCATAAAATAGTCCATACTGCAATGTGGACTTCACATACCTGAGTATGCGTCTAGCCGCATCCAAATGCGGTTTCCTTGGAGCCTGCATAAACTGACTTACCAATCCAACAGCATAGCTCAAATCTGGCCTGGTAATAGTCATATAAATCAAACTTCCTACTATGCGTCTATACATAGTATGGCCTTCCAGAAGCTCACCTACATATGTGCTCAGCTTCACATTCTGCTCCAAAGGAACTGAAATAGGCTTACAGCCTGTCATCCCATATTTGGACAGCATGTCTAATCCATACTGCCTTTGCAAGAGTTGTATCCTACTTGTTGATCTAATCACCTCAATGCCCAAGAAATAATGCAGCTCTCCCAAATCCTTCATCTCAAACTTTTGCTTCAATAGCATTTTCACATGAAGGATATCTTCATCATTGTCACCTGTCATAATCAAATCATCAACATAAATGACAAGTAGCATAATACCTTTCTCTTTTTTTCTCACATAAAGTGAGAAATCTGCCTTGGAAATCTGAAAGCCAATAGTGACAAGATACTGTCATATCTTGTCAGACCATGCTCTAGGTGCTTGCTTCAAGCCATACAATGCTTTCTTCAACCTGCAAATAAACTCAGGATGAACATCATGCACATAACCTGGTGGCTGCTCTATATATACCTCTTCTTGCAAATCACCATGCAAGAAGGCATTCTTTGCATCCATCTGATGTGTAAAGACCATTCCTTTGATGCAGCCATAGCAATGACTACTCTTACTGTTGCCATCCTTGCAACCGGACTAAATGTTTCTTCATAATCAATGCCATATGTTTGTGCATATCCCTTGACTGCTAATCTTGCCTTGTATCTGTTCACAGAACCATCTGCATTGTGCTTCACCTTATAAACCCACTTACAGCCAATTGCATTTTTACCTTTAGGCAAGGATACCAACTCCCATGTAGCATTTGCTTCCAAGGCATCCATTTCTTCATCCATGGCTTTCTCCCATTTTTCTTTTCCCATGGCTTGCTCAAAAGAAGTGGGTTCTAGTTCCTGTATCACTTTGACCATATATGCATAGTGAATGGCTGTAAATCCATCATATTTCAGTCTATCCACAGGATACCTAGCTCTAGTAGACCTGCGCAAAGTAGGTTCACTCCGAGGTGCTCTCAAAACATCCCTGGTCTTCCTTAGTCCAGGTGTAACAATAGAAGGAATACCCAACTCATCATCAATGCTCTATTCTAAGCCACTAGATTCACCATCCACATAAGAGTGACCTGCATTCACATCAAACATGGGCTGATCTACCTTATCTTTTCCTTTTCGTGATACTTGAATACCACTATCTGCATTGCTTTGAGAAGATTCTCCTGATCTCAATCTGCCTGTCCATGGTAAAGAATGTGAACCACTGCTAGAGGACGCTCCAGGTCCACTAATATTTTGTGACTGTTGCTGTGAATTCTGTGCAACATTACCATTTTGTGCATCTACATCATCAATCACATTTATTGGTTTATACCAGCTACTCATCTCATAAAAAACAACATCTCTGCTCACTATAAACTTACGAGTAGAAGGGTTATAACATCTATGTCCTTTCTGCTTGCAGAGAGTAACCAATAAAGTTGCACTTCTTAGCTTTTGGATCCAACTTGGATCTCAACTCATCTGGCACATGAACATAGGCAATGAAACCAAAAATCTTAAAATGAGAAATATCTGGTTTCCTACCAGTATACCTCTCCTCTGGAGTCATCCCATGTATTGCTGCAGTGGGAGTCCTGTTCATTATGTAGACTGCTGTAGCAACTGCCTCAGCCTAATAAAAATCTGGCATGTCTTTTTCATTGAGCATGGCACGAGATACCTCTCCAATATGCCTGTTTTTCCTTTCTGCAATTCCATTTTGTTGTGGGGTATGACTGCATGAATATTGCTGCTTTATGCCATGCTCCTGCAGGAACCTTGCAAACTCATTTGAGAGGTACTCTTCCCCTCCATTTGACCTTAGACATTTTATTTGCAGGCCTGTTTCTTTTTCAACCATAGCTTTAAGAGTTCTGAAATGCCCAAAAATTTCACTTTTCTTTTTCATAAAATACACCCAAACTTTTCTGCTATAGTCATCAATAAAAGTGACAAAATAATGACAGCCTTCAAGAGATGCAGCTTTAGTAGTCCACACATCAGAGTGGATTAATTCCAATGGCTTCTTACTCTCTTGAACATGTTTAGGAAATGGTTTCCTTGCCTGTTTTCCAAACTGATAGGCTTCACATACCTTATGCATTTCTGAAACCTTGAATTTAGGCAATCCTACAACAATATTTTGGGCCTGCATTGATTTAAGTCGCTGTACATTAACATGACCAATGCGTTTATGCCAGATATCAATATCTGCAACTACACCGGTCCCATGTGCAAACATTGCTGCACTCAATTCAGGCATGTCTGCATCCAATGTAAACATTCTGCCCTTCTTCTTTCCTTTTGCTATCAAGCGACCTTTATTTTTCATATCCTCAACAAAGCATCCATGAGGATTAAATCTGACCTGCAAGCCCTACTCAACCATTTGACCAATAGAAACCAGATTGTTGGTGATATTCGGGACATGAAATACATCGGACATGTATTTCTTTTTCCCATCCTGCATAGACAAAGGAATTTTTCCAATCTGCACAATAGGATGTGCAGTATCATCACCAGTCTCCACAAATACTGGTTTTTCCATTTTCCTTGCATCCTCCATCCATTCTGCATGACCTATCATGTGGTTTGATGCACCTGAGCCAACATACCACACATCGTTGCTTTCTTCTGCACTTATCACAGAATTGTTCATGTGCTGCACCATAAACAAATGCTCATTTCTGCTCATCACCCTGTCTACTAGAAGATGCATAATTCCCTTGTTGCAATTTCCCATTCATGATGTCATTCTGCTTTTTATAGCAGTCTTTAGCCATATGACCCATTTTACCACAGTAGTAGCATTCAACATTGCTGTTTGCATTTTGGCCTCTTTGCTATCCACCATGACCTCTTTGGCTCCCCCTGCCTCTAGAGTTACCACGTCCTCCTCCATAGGACTAGTTTTCTTGAGTTTGCTGCATATTCTGATTTCTACCACGGCCTCCAAATCGGTCTCCTCTACCTCTGCCTCTACCTCTTCCAGAATTTGAGTAGAAGACAATTTCTTTTGAAGTTCCTCCTGAAGAAGATGCACCACCATTTCTCTGCTCCTCAGAAATTAGAAGAGCAATCAACTCCTCAAAATCAGGAAATCTTTCACGAACTGAAATGGATGTCCGAAACTATGCATAATCCTTTCCTAGACCATTCAAGGTCACAGAAACTAAATCATCATCTTCCACTGGCGACCCAATGGAAGCAAGTGCATCTGCAATCTTCTTCACCTTCATGTGGTAGTCATTGATGCTCACACTTTCTCTTTGCACATTGTGCAACTCTTGCTTGAGCTGCATTTTCCTGGCTTGCATATTTGTGCTATAGATTTTCGATAAAGTATCCCATGCCTCCTTTGGCGTACTTGCATCCTGAATATGCACAATCATAGAGTCTGAAATACTGATAGACAACCAGTACATAACTTTCCTGGCTCTCTCATGCCATGCTTTGAATGCTTGCATTTGTTGTTGATTGGGAACATCAGGACGAACTAGTTCTTCTTCATTTCCTGCAACAAATTCCCAATATCCTTTTCCCATAAGGAAATTCGTCATTCTAAACTTCCATGCTTGGAAGTTGTTCTTGTCAAGCTTTTCAGTTACAATCTGTGAAAGAGAATCAGACGCCATTACAGAATACTGCAAAAAATTCTGTCACTGCAGAGAACACAGCTTCAGCCTCACAAGGGCAAATCTGCAAAACTGACGAAAGTGGTATTTAACCACACAGTCACTTCCTAGTGACGATTTTGCATCAACAGGCAACAAGGATGATTTTGTAACTCCCAATGTCTCTGCGCACAGGCATACG
Source organism: Lygodium microphyllum (assembly GCF_053477565.2). Lineage (NCBI taxonomy): Eukaryota > Viridiplantae > Streptophyta > Polypodiopsida > Schizaeales > Lygodiaceae > Lygodium > Lygodium microphyllum. The sequence continues at coordinate 47,281,976 of NC_141157.1, forward strand.
ATGCAATTTCTATAGTAACTTTTCACCGACCTGTAGAACAGTGGCTGCACAGCATAAAACTGGGCCTTTTCCTGAGTGCATGCAGAAAACTTCCGCCTCCAAAACAGGCCCCGAAATGGCCTCAAATAAAAAAAACAGGGTCGCAGAGGGCTAAAGCATATTCCCGCAGCATATATTGCCTTCTTGCTTCACCGTGAAGGGCGTCTCAACCTGAGACAATGCACTCTTGCAATTTCTGGCTGTGCTACCTGCAGAGATCTGCTCGCAAAATAGAAAATGAAAGCAACACTGCTCCTCTTACCAGAACACCGCAAGCTTGGCTTGCTTTCTTGAGCTCCTTACCATGAACAAGGCTCTGATACCATGTCAAGATTGTGGGAGAGAAGGAAGGAGTCTCACTTGTAGCTTTCTTGCTTGCACAATCGGGGAATACACACAAAGGTGGAGGCTGAAAACAATTTTCCTCTTCTTAGTTGTGTAAGCCAAAAAGAAGTCTAATACAAAGAAATAGAAGAACCCTATATATGGGTCTCAAACCAAAGACAACTAACTAAGGTGGCATACTAACTGAGCCACGAACTAGAGTAGATAAGGATAGCTGTCATCTAGCTATTATTCATGGGCGGTGTACCAACCGCATCTGGAAACTGACAAATTGGTGACATAAATGCACAACGGTCACCCTGGCATATCAGGAGTGGAGCTCGATATCTCAACATGCACTTGTGCCAATAACTCTAGGTACTCAAACCTAGTGCATCTATGTGCACTCGAATATGCTGGGGCACATGTACTCAAAACTTAGGTGCACTTGCACTTAAGCACATTTGCACTTAGGTGTGTGTGTACCTTTGTGCACTTATGTGCACTTTTGTGCTCATGCCTATGCTTGAATGCACATAAACTTGCACTGACACATAGTCCCATCTTAATGCACTATCCCTAGAGCTAGCAACACACCAAAACCTCACCTTCTATCCTAAGTGCACCACACAAGCATGCCATACCTATCCATACTATACATGCACAAGTGTTGGAACACTATTGCACACACACATTAGTGCACTTTTCATCCTAGTATGTACACACACACTAGCATATTAGTGTAGCACTTGCATATCAAGCCTCACACACTATCCTAGTGCACTAGCACTTGCACTTGTGAAAATACATAGTGTACTCCCATCTACATTGCACTGCATTAGCACACGTGCATGTGCATAGGTGTGCTTGAGCCTTGTCTTCTAAACCTTCCTAGTGCACCTATACTCACCTATAACACATCATGTAAACCCATACACTAGTATGCTACTATTGCACTCACCTCATGCAATCCTTGCACAAGCACGCAAGTGCATTGTAACAATTGCACTAGCACAACCCTTGCACAATGTTGTACCCTCAATACACCTTGTACACCCATGCACTAGAATCAACTTAGCTCCTTGCAGGTTGGAGAGTGTATACATTCCTTAGGGCTATCGCAGACTTCTTCATCTTAGTGCACTATCATGATGTACTAGAGAACCATCCTTGTAGTAGAGCTCCAAAAAAACTTGCTTTGTACCACTTTAACTCAAGCATCTCAGTGCACATCCTCCTTATAATCCTACCTAGCATATGAGTTTGCATCACCTAATAACATTGTAGTTACCACCCTTTGCAACCTAATGCACTACAATAGTGCACTAGCACATTGCATAGGTGGACATACCTTGTGAACTTGTGTGCCACCAATCTCCACTTTCATGAACATACCATGCATAGCTTGCATCCACAATAACTAAATAAAGTGCACTACACATCACATACATGCACTAGGGCATGCCTAGTGTGCATAACTTAATTTTAGCTCATAGTAACACATTGTATCATGTATCACTTCCATCTCTGCTTCCTAGCAAACCTACATATCCAGCACCACACTAAGGCACTCTAACCAATACTAACGATGCATATTAAGATACCTCCCACACATGAAACCTAATGTCCACATGCATTAACTCACTCTCACACAATCATAGCATTCCACCTTAAGTATTTAAGTGCACTAGCACATAGACAAAGTGACTGTGGTTGGGGAGGTTGGCTATAGAGAAGAAGCATAACAAATATGGATGGGAGGTTGTAGAGGCCGAGGACAGATTGAGTGGGTAATGGGGGCCTCCAATATTGATTGTTTGATAGTAGGTTGTTAAATGTACTTGAAAAGGAAAAGGAAGTGCATTACATGGGGATGTCTCTATCTCATTGTGCAGTGCATAGTGTCTGTGCTAGTGGAACTAGGAGTTGGGTCGAAACCTTAGGCAAGCTCATGGTGTTCTTCCACACTTGAGGACCCAATTCATGTACAAGGGGAGGTGCTGTGGGTGTGACTAATTTCATTGTGGTATTTCTTTCCTTCCCACCTCTTTCCTTCTTGTCCCCCTCCTTTTATTTTATTTTCTTTTTCTTTTTTGAATTATAAGGAGAACACATTAAGAAGCATTGCATTGTTGATGAGCAAGGTGGCCAGGTTGCATAGCAACTTGAGGGCTCTACTTAGGAATACCCTGCTCTTCAGCATATACCCCTTTAAATTGGCTCTTACATTGAGTGGAGTTGATGACAAAAATGGGTGATTGCACTGAGTGAGTCTATTGTCACTCATATCTTCTAAGAGGTTCATACAAAATGCTAGCAAGAGAGTGGCTCTCATCATAAGAAGCATCATCGCACAACTATCGATCCCCACATTGAGATAAAAAAACAGGGGCAATGACTACTCTTCCTCCATAGTAGGTTTTTGTTTTAGTAATATTCTCAATAGGCAGAGGTAGTTACATGTGGTGATGAAGGCAAGGTCAAGGCATGCGAAGAAACCTTTGAGGAAACCTGCTATAGATGGGCAGAGGTCCCTTTTGATAAAGATAAATCTTTCTTTAGGGATTGAGTCATTGACATTGTAGATCAAAGGGAAGTCATATCTACCATGCACCTCCTAGTTGAAATCAATTCCAAATCTACTTGGGTAGGGCATGTAGATAGGATCCTCCCTTTTATGGGATAGGATGCTGCAGAATGTGATCCAAGCCCCTAAGCTAGAGTCCTAGATGTTGCTGTGCCATCTATGTTGTGCCTCATATCCCTCCACCCTCCAAGTTACCTCCACCACCTTATCTTCCTAGTAGCCTACATATTCTTGTTGCCACCTTGTGGGGTCCCTCATTTGTTCCTCTAGTCATCTCCTTCCTAGCCTTTTTAAAAGTTTAATGATGTTTTTCACTAGCCTAGGAGATAATACTTTGTCCAATGTGCAAGGGAAGGTGAAGGAGAACTCAAAGGGATGGCCGTGGTTTTCCCATTTCTCCCACACTACAAGTTCTTGGCCTGAGTTAATAGGATCGTACTCCTCACTTTGAGGGATGGCCACTTGTGGAACTTGAAATGTCTTTTCTTGAAACTTCTTGTGAGTGTGTTCCACCTTCTCTCTATGCTTGTGCCTCATCTCTACCATCCGTTCAGGTGGCCCTACTTCCTCCCCTTGCTCTTCTTGTTGTACTTGTGGCTATAGAGGGTGCCTTGGTTCTTGCATTAGTTCTTCCTTTCAATGGTTTGGTTCAAAGTGAGGTTCAAAGTCAGGCCCTTCTTCCTGCATTGGCTCCAATGGCTCTTATTGAGGTGGCTACATTTGATATTCTAGCTCCCCAAGCCCTAGCAAGGAGAGTTATTGTGTGGCTAAGCCAGCTGAGATTAGGTAAGCACGTTGCTCCCCTACTCCCAAGCTAGTGATAGACTTAGGTGCATTGGCATAGAGTCCATGTTGTAGTGCCCTCGTGGTTAGTTCTAGTTTTCTTCTTAGTTGCTCTGAGGTCTCTTCTCCTCCCGGATGCATGACATTCAATATTGTGCTCAATAATGTGCATTGTTGCTCCAGCATTCTTGTCTCGACAATGGCAGATTTGCTTTCTGCCAAGAGGTGCTTACTCTCAGAATGGGTCATCTTGTTGGATAAGTCTTGGACTTTGTCTTCATTCTTAGCTTCCCATTCCTCTACTTTCTCCTTCATCTCCTCTAGCCCTTTTTTTTGGTACTGAGCTAGAGTGGCAATCACATGCTCCTGCTCCTATGGCCATAATGTGTGCATTTGTTCTTGCTCTTGGTTTTGATGTTCCACCTACTCTTTCAATATGGCTTGCTCGTGGAGAGCTGATTGTAACCAGTTTTGCAGCTCCATTAACTTCTTCTTAGTCTCCTCATATCTTTGGTTCCTTGCTACCTGCAGCTCTGTCCTTGCCTCTTCTTTGTGCCTCTTCCACTCCTTTATTTCTAGCTCTAGACATCTATTTTCCTAGGATTTGAAGGCGCACATATTCTCTAAGGATATATGATTTTCTCTTTCTTCATCATGCAACTCCTTTAGACTCTCTTCTCCCTCTCTTGCCTTTAAGACCTCTTTAAGAGCGATTACTTCCATGTTCATGATGGTCATCACTCTTGCTTTCTCCAGCTTGTAGGCTACAAATGCAATCTTTTCTTCTTTGAGCTACACAACAAGTGCAGCCTTTTTCTCCTCTATTGCCTTGTTGAGTTAGCTTTGTAGCTCCTTTACTAATTCATCTTGATCTTCATTGTTGTGTATGGCCAAAGGCATCAAAGTGGTCGACTCTTCTAAGCAAGATATGTTTGGCCCTTGGCGTGATTATGCATCGCTTGTGCTACTGACCTCTTTGCACAATTTTCTGTACTTTGGAAACTAAGTATTGCATGTAGGCCATAATGTTGCTTTTGTTGACTTCCTTCCGCAATTCCTTATGTTGGGGTAACTGTTAGTGTGGCCATGATTGGTGGGATTGGGTGTAGAGGGGATTTACCCTTGCCTTCTACAACCAGTCTTGGTCTTGCTTCCTTAGTTGCTACACTAGTGCTTGCCACATCCTCTCTTGTTGGGCTCATCATTGCCAATTCCTGAGATTAGGAACGTTTCTCCATGGATCTATGAATGGTTGGGGCAGTCTCCTGCTCCTCCTATTGCCTTAGTCATTCTTTCTCCTCTTCTTGCCTCTTCATGTGCTCTTCTTCTAATCTCTTTGATTCCTCCTCCACCCTTTGCAACTCCCTGTTTTCCTCAAAGAGGTGGATCAAGTTCTTCTTATGGGGATTTTGAGGACGATCTTTTTCCTCCCCCCTTGGCTTGACAACTAGGAGCCTTACTACTCATTGAGTGTCCTCTAGCTTGAGGCTTCTCGTCTGAGAGGGTTGGTCATTCTCCTTTTCATTAGCAACTCTCTTTGTGTTGTCCTACTATTCCTTGTGGATTTTGTCTTCCCCCTATTCTCCTACTAAAAGTGAGAGGGTCAAGCTTGCTAGGGTGAGAGAGTGATGATCCTCTTGGATTGGTGATGGCTTCAAGGTCTCCTTTGCTACTGCTCTTTCCACCTCCCCCAAAGCTTCTTGGATGATGGCAACACTTCTCTAAAGCATATAGTCGAAGTCTTGGAGGCAAGTTTTTTCCTCTCAAACTCCATTGTTATGGTAGCCAAAGACTCCCCTCATGCCACCTCTATTGTTGTGGCTACTACCTTTGTTGATTCATGTATGGTCTTCCGGACATAGGTGTTTCAATTGACCTCATCTAGGGCATTGGCTACAAGGCTCTCTAGCAATGGTATGTCTATTATATTCATAAGAGTATTTTATTTCTAGCCCGAGAAAAGGGTGTGGACCATTTTAGCCTACATTCGAATGGTAGGGTCTGGAATGTCAGCTCAACTGATTCCATCATTTGTGTAGAGCTTCTTTTTATCCATCCCACCATTCTATACACATCCCTCTTTGGCCTCTTCTCTAGATCCTCTGCTAATCACAGTGCCTTCTCCACAATCTTTGGATCAAGGGCAACTTCCACCCTTCTAGAGGTTTTGCCTTGCCTGATGGTCACTATGCCACTCATCCTTTGGGCATCAAAGGTCCTTAAGAATTCTATACATTTGTTGTGGTTGATGTCTCATCCCAAGTTTTCTAGGTACTTGGCAATATTACATCACTCTATCATTTGTACCACTACCTCTTCGACTATCACCACTCCTTCTAGGTTGTGGATGCTACGATAATTTAATTAATTGAATGCTCTGATCTCCATAGCTAATCCGTATCTCCTATGCTCTTCTTTTGAGAAGGGGAGCCTATTGGCTTGACACTTTGTTTCCTGTTGTCACACCATATCCACACTTAGTTTTCTTTTAGGGGCATCTTGTACAAAAAGTAAAATGACTAGAAATATTAGTGTCTGACAATGAGAATTATAGCCCAAAAAATAAGAATTCTCATATAATCAATCAGCACACTTTACATATTAAGGTCACCAAAGTTGAGTCAACTTAGAATGTGGAGCTCTTCCTCCTTTAGAATCTTATCCAAGTGTGGGTGAAGCTTGATATTATCTTCTAATGGCCGATTCCTAGTTATAGCCAACACTCTAAATGAGGTAGAGGCCACATAGGTCATGTTGTACTTAGAAGTCTTGATGGCCCATCGTTGCTCCACATTGATCATGATTTGGTAGCCCGCTTGAGATCATGAAAGGCACAAATAATACCAATTGTGTAAGAAATTGGACTTAGATTCAAGAAGTCATCGAAGTTCAAAAAGTTCTTGTGGTGGCATGGAGATTGTACTTTTTTTAATAGGATGTGATCAAGAGTTGGCTTACGACTTTTTCTCATGAAATTCCATTTCCAATCATCTTGTTGCAATAATGGAAGTCTTAATAAAAATGAATTCATATTCTTCCCAAGAATAGGGCAAGGAATGTACCTCGTTTACCATGGGTTCATCAAGTAGGCCTAGGTCCAAACATTCGTAACTTCTAGCAAAAAGTGTGAAGGTTGAATCTAGTCATCAAATGCGCATTGCCAAGTCATCCCATGTGTCCATGGCCATGTTGGAAGCCACTTCAAGAATGGATCATCATGGTAGCGGTGAGCTAAGGTTTGTTGGTGGTTTAGGTTTAGTTGAACATGACAAGTTGATGCGGGGTGCTTCCACTTGAAGATTCTCATTGGGTGTGGCAAGATTGGTTTGCGAGGTTTAAAGTTCAATTAACACTTTGTCGTCAGGTTTTGTAGTGGTGATCATCTTAAAGTCCTTAGACGGGAACTCACTCATGAGCAGTTGCTCCTAGACTCTTGGTTGAGCTTTGCATTGATAAGCCATTTAAGCACTCAAGAATTGAGCACCCTTCCTTTTAGTTTTTTTCCTCCCTTATTTCGATTGACATTTTTGAAGCTTGGTTTTTAGGGCATGAGATTGAGGATCATACATAGCTATTAACCCTCAAACGAACAAGATGGAAAAGATGGAAAATCTAAAGTAGAAGACAAGGACAAGGCAAAAGTGAAACAGAAGACAAAGGTGCACCAAGAAGAATCTGGAAACACAAGAAGTGTAGAAAATTCCTAAATCAAAGAAAAAGACACATGAGAAAAAGCACAAGTCTATACTATTTTAAAAAAGTGCAAGGCACACCATGGTTTAATTTAAGAGTGCCTGGCTCTCACCCGTGCAATTTGTAAACGTAGATGGGTCGTAGGAAGGAAGCTAGGTAGATAGGAGGACAAGGGGAAAAAGGGCCTAGGCCACGGCCGGCCATGTAAAAAAGGGGACAAGGGGATGACCGCCCAAAAGGGATGTAGAGTTTTGTATATAAAGTTGAAAAGTGAATGAGAAGCTCATTCTTGTGTATGGCCAAAAGCTTCTTCTTCTTCTTCTTCTTCTTCTTTTTCTTCTTCTTCTTGCTTGCTTGAGCTTGTGCTTGAGAGAGGGAGTGTGAGAGTGTGAGGGAGTGAGTGTGTGAGGGTGAGGGACCAAGGAGGAGAAGCTCTCCATATTCTCCAATCTTCTTCTCTTCTCTTCTCTTCTTTTGTCTTATTCGCGGCAATGGAGCTTGGAGCACGGAGCTTGAGGATGGCTTGCTTGAAGCTTGCACTTGGATCGTGGAGCTATCGGAGTGCACGGGAGAGGAGGTAACTCGATTGGCATGGAGGTAAGCTCACTACACTCATGGATAGATAGTGCATCGGCTATGTGGGAGGTAGCCATTAGTGTTGGGCTTGGAATGCTTGAAGCAATAAGCGGTCTGTGGATCTTGGGGGTTGAGTGAAAGCTCCCACATTTTGATTCCGTTGCCGGGACCAATGGATTCAAGCCTTCAGCGCTTGCACACTTCGAATTGAGCATTGAAGTAGGGTTTTCCCCAAATCGGTGCTTGAGGTAAATAGGTAGGAAGCGAGGGAGTTTGAAGAGGTATTTGATCTCCTTAGCAAATAGATTTTTGTTGTTTTGGACTTGGGAAAGTATGATGGAGCAGTGTAGGTATTTTTCTTATGATTTTTTCTTGCATTTAGGAAGGATAGGAGCAAAACATGGGAGCAAACAATAGGGTTTTCTATTGCTGTATAACAGGCTAAAACAGGGAAAAGCAGGGCTAAAAATGAAATTTTGGGTTAATGTTAGTAAGGGAGGCAAGAGTAAGGTGAGTACAGGCCTGGGTAGGGTGATAAGGGGCCATGAGTGGCAAGAAAGGCCACATTGTGCATTGCAAGGTTTCAAGAGAGCAGGAGGGAGGGAGAAACCTTCATCACATGGATCCACTTTGATCTGGCCATCCAGGAGTTATTTGCCCAGCCCAGATAATTCCACACCTTCCCCTATATGAGTAGGTTGTATTTGGAGGTGCTCAGCATGAAGGAAGCCCTCGATCGCTCGGCGCGACGAATTCTTTGAAGTCCGACAAAAATCACATCGCACTTAGTTTGTCTGAGTGACGACGATTCTGGGCCGAGTCCCAAAATCGGCCCTTGAACTCAGTCGTTCGGTCCTCCATTCGGCCCTCGGTCCGCCGCTCGGCCATTCAGCCCACTACACTCGGATGCCTTTCACTCGGCCTATCTAACTGAAGCATTCGGACCAACTTTGAAATTTGGCCCTCGACCCTGCCGACTCCACCCTACCCCACTCAGAGAAGTTGATACTCGGCCTAGTCGAATTCACCACTCGGCCCTTGGCTGATTATCTCGCTCGTCCAAGAGATCCAATTCGGCCCTCGGACACAAACCTGATTCGGCCCTCGCTGCGTGTGCCTCGACCGGTCCGAGTCACCCACTCGGCCCCTGCAATTCGAACAAGTTGGGCCAAGTGTGGACTTCTCCAAATTTTCCAAAAATTTGACTAGATAGACCTAGCTAGAGCTCAGTTGCACAACCTGTCGCGAGTCCTCCTGATGCTCAGAACTTGATTCTGGTGCAAGGAATGAGCAAAATCATAAGGCGCAACCACTTAGTAGCTTGTGTAGGCTGTCGTGAGACCTAGAGTCCTAGAGACAACCTGCTGAACCATAAACCCCCCGGACCCCCATAGAGGGGGCTTGCCCCTTTCGCACCTCCCCCAAGTAGGTTGGAGAGAAAACACACGCCGTGACAGGTCCTCCAAATTAGAACCTAGTGTAGTAATGGCTCTACACAAGCATGGATTCTCACTTGCAAAAGAGCAACCAAAAACCCATACTCGAATAGAAACAAACAAAGATCCTAGAACCTCAATGGGCCAATCTAGCCAACAAGGGCAAAAAGGCCACACTGCAAAAACACGTACGTGTTGCATTCTGACTGCATCTAGTCAAAACGAAAAGCAACAACATCAAGCTACAACAACAAGGATGACTAGATATGACAGTCCTAAACGATAGATGCACCTTGAATAGCACTCAATGACGATCCAAGACATTAGTGGAGAATCCACATCTGGTCGTGCAGTTGGGGACCCAAGGGCATTTGTCAGAAGGCTTAAATTTATGAACTAAGACCCGGAAGATGAAGACATAGTACCGCCTACTTATCTTAGGGTCAAACTCACCGCGAAAAGGGAGCTTACTATCAATGCTCTGATTGATGAAGAAGTAGATTTTGATATCTTGACCTATGAAGCATGGACCCTACTAGGCCAACCAGAGCTCACACCGACTAATGCAAATCTTAGCCCTTATGGGGAACACCCACAAGCACTCATAGGGAAGTGCAAAATCCTTGCGACAATTGAAACTAAAAGCTTGCCTATCCTATTTTATGTTCCTCAAAATAGTGCTAATTACAGGAAGGAAACCCTCCTAGGAAGACCCTTTAAAAGGGCGACCAAGTGTGAGGCTGACTATGTAGCACAGAGGATATACTTGACACTACCCGGTGTGAGGATAGTCACAACCTTTACCAAGGATGGCCTCATCAAACCTCAAGGGAAAGGCAAGGAATGTGCTGACATAACAGTCAAGCCTACTAATGAGAGCAAGGACTTGTTGGAAGAGTTGATACAAGCACAAGTCAAACAACGAGAGCCAGTGAGTGAGGCCATGCCTGAAACAAGAAGGTCAAGAGACAATGCCAAGGACAAGCCTTGGACTTATAAATATCATAGAAGATCCCAAAAGAAGCCCAAGCCTTATAGACGAAGGTATCGATGGAGGGTCAGCACAATGCCGCAATGGATATCCAAAGCATTGCTACGTGCTCAAGGGTATTACACAGGTAACCAATGGATTTGGGTGCCAAAAACCCCTGCTAAACCTCCTTTGTCGACTGAAGGCCAGATTGTATCAAGAGCAAAGAAGCGTAGGAGGAGATCTAAACAAAAAATCAAGTCTTGAGTCAAACGAATTGGAGTGATCGAGCCCCTCATTGTCGAAATCAAGAAACCAAATAGGACTAATCAGAGGGTAGATCCTCAGCCTAGAATGCTTGACAAGTAGATATCAGATGTAATCATTGAGGATACGCAAAAGCCACTAGTGCCCCATAAGCTTTTGATTCCCCAAGAGGGTAAGAGGCATCATAGGCACAACATTGCTCATGGCAAGGTTAAATGCTCAACAAAGCAAATGGTAAAATCATCTAACAACCATGAGCAAATTTTCCAGCTAGTGTCGGAGCCACTTAGGAGTCCCAAGTCTCCTACACCCTCTTTCCCTAAACGGACATAGGAAGCACAATAGTAGTCATCAAGTGCAGCTGCTCAATCCCAATCTCTATCTCATTTAAGCTTCCAAATGTCCAAGAGGTGGGACATGACACCATCCGTAGCTCTCCGAGGCCCAAGGATATGCCTATGCAACCTAATGTGACTAGATCTGATCTATACAAGTGAATGCTCAAAGGGCAACAAAAGACACAACCACTTCTGATCACCCTAGGGACTTGACTCCACAATCCACCAAGAGTAGCCAGTCCACTAGACTAGCCACTACTACTTCCAATTAGGGATCGCAGTAGTCATAGCCCTTGGCCGTGACAACGACCCTTGTGGAATGTGTCCTTAGCAGTTCACCCATGGAGGAGCTGCCGCAACCAGGATCCTTGACAACTCTAGCACTTTCAAAGCACCTAAAGCCTAGGCTTGAGGAGAAACCTCTCAAGATGTAGCCAAGGAGATGGCGCATCTGACCAATCAACCTAGCAAGGCTATCCAGCAGGTTGCAACTACATCCCATGAGAGGACACACCAGAGAAGGGGAAAGATGAGGCCCAACCAAGCACATCAACGACTGACCTAGTTCAAGGTCTTGAGTTGTTAAGTTTTGCACCTTCACTGATTAAGAAAAAGAGGAGAAAACAACAAAAACAATAGTAGTTACAGGTAGTTATGGACCCCAAGAACGTTGAGACCAAGAGCTCTAGAGAGCTGAGGAATAAAGCATCGAGTCCATCCACCAAGGAACCCATTGATGTCTCTCCTAATAGCATTGAAGCCTTAAACACATTTTTGTGTCCTAAAAAATCAAAGCAACCATTACCATTAACGGTTGCTTCCAATACTCAATCCACCAACAACAGAACTCACATTGACCAATCAAGAGTGGACACAACACTGTCACAACAGGGTGACAAATCTATACCAAACACATCCAAGGAGAATCATGACACAATAGCAACAAAACCTCAAGAAAAATGCACAATTAGTGTTGAGCAATCTTGCTCATCTAGGCCTGAGCCCCTAGCTATGCTAAAGCCTAGGAAAACTCTTAGAACCTTGCATGAGATAGCAACCGAGCAAGCCCTTGTTGAACATAGAAGTGTCGCTGAATGCTTAATTGAGTTGGATGCTAAACTCAAAGTATTCACACGTGTTTACATCCTTTCGGACATGGGTGCATTCCCTAAGGAGCAGCTTGAAGAATACTTGCCATTTCCCCTATCCTGGGAAGAGCAAGAACATCTTGACGAGCACTATGATAGGCTCCTGCATGAATGCATGTGACTCACCTCTAATGAGGAAGCCGATGAACTACGCTTAACTGTAACATTCAATGATATGATCTGTCAACCAAATCTCTTAGAGATAGAGAAACTAAAGTGATATGCTCTGTCAAATTCAATTAGAAAAATGTTGGGTTGAAAACCATGTTGCAATGGCCGAACTAGGAGCCCAAATTATGACAGTCTCAATGGAGTGATTGGCCAAATGGCAGTCTCAAAGAGACCCAACCTATGTGGCACCAACTTCCTTTCAAGTGCTGACTGCCATTCGGGGTATGGACTTAGCTGGAACTAGCCAAGAGAACTCTTTGACTGATAAGGTTCTCACTGAGGAAGAGTTACATGTTGCCAATAGACTCGGACAAGGTACCATGCTACTCGATGTTGCAAAATATATATCGTTATTGAGTATGCTGCCACGAGTACTAGATGCATGTGCCACACTCCAGTACAATCCGGAGTTCTACAATTGGTTTTTATCCTCGTGAAGTGACATGGATTTGTAAATATGTATATAAATAAACAATGAATTTTGCGACCCTGTATAGGTAACATCACAACACATAGGCAATGATAGTCAAGCACAGGGAGAAGAGTTGGGTTTGACAGGCACATTTAGAAGTTGTGTGACCATTCCCACCTCTATGTGGAGGGCATACAACCCTCATTACTACCATAGGAAGCCTTGACCACCATCTCTGATGGTGTAGACGGGGCACCGTCCCTTCCTATACACCTTTCTCCTTTTCGGTCTATCCTTCCGAGGATGAGCCCTGCCCCACTCCATGATACCACTCCACGCAACTTAGCATAAGCCAAGTTCTGCTAATGTCTGGAGGCAAAACAAACATCATCATGGGGGCCATCCCTCTACAACAAACACTGCATGCCTCACCTCTCTCCTCCTCGTCATATGTGCTTGATAACCCACTGTATAATCCCTTCCATGTGAATAGTTTTATCCTGCCTCAAGGCCTAATCCTTGGTTTGCATTTTGTAGGTCCTCCTACGGTAGCAGTCATGGACCACATAATGTAGCTGGCATGCAAGGAAGCTCTCCGCCGTCGAAAAGAGCATAAGGCACTAGTGCCCCCACCAGAACGCTATGTGCCTACTCTAAAGAGGTACGCGTCAAAAAGAGGCCCCAAACGACATGCCCAGGATGATGCAGACTGAAAGCCCCCCAAGCCAAGAGGACAAGGGCTCAAGGGAGCACATGGGGTGTGGCAACACCAACCATGCAGGCTCCCACCAGATGCTTGGGCACCAAGTGCTCGAAAGAGGAGAGGGCAGCTCGAGAAAAGCATGAATTTGATGCATTGTTTAAAAGCATACAGTTGCGGCCAACTAGGGACTATACCATTCGGGTCCCAGTCGACATTTTCCCCACCTAGCCTCACAAGAGCCCCTCACCAGCATAGCCTCGGTCGCTCGACCACCCAGACTTGCCCCATCTCATACAAATAGAGTAGCCGCATGTTGTATAAAAGGCTTATCAAATGCTACCTAGCCATGACTTTTTGTCTTTAAATAGTTAAGTATTGACATGTTCCCCAATTGTACAAACTTTTCATATCTGCGTTTAATATATTTCACATCTTTAGCAAAAGAAAAAGATAATCAAGCACAAGTTATAAGTATCTAAGTCAACACCATGGAAATCAGATAAGTGATGTCTCCTTGCGTTGCACTGCTTTATTATAGTTACGACATATGCCGTACATGTACTCTCATAAAGTGACAAGTGGATGCGAGATGACGCAGGTCTTTGTGTGAAAGTGTTCAATACCCAAGACATCGCAAGACCACCAACCCCACAAAGATCCGCGACAAAGCCACGCTGTCGAAAGCAAAAATCACCCTTGATGATGACCCATATCACATGGCCCAAAGCATAGTCATTGGCTACGCTATCTTTTTGGGTCAAGCTCTACATTTGGCTCATGGCAGATGTTACCTCGATTGTACCGACATTGCATGTCGCAAAGAGGTTTGCAAAATCTCAAGTGTATCTCCCCATCTCAAAAACTATTTCTCTAACAACGAGGCTAGGGCACAATCATCATTGTAATATCCATTTTTTGAGCCTTCGAAGCTTGACATTTTCCAACCCATTGAAAGGCTGAAACCTCAACATATTGCAATGGTTGTACTCAGGCAAGTCCCAAAAAAAAAAAGAAAAAAAAAAGAAAAGAGACGAAAAGAAAAGAAGCACCCACGATCACGGCACAACACTTAGGGGTCCTCAAATTAGGTACGTCCAGTGACCTTGGTGTCGGCTGGCTCCATACCTAGTCCCCTAGCCCTTTAGCATCACCCACATTTGTTTAGGGCCCACCAAGGGCGGGACATACCTAGGGAACTTGTCTCGCCTATGGTTAAACCTATTACCTTGACTCATTTGCACGATTCCTTTTTTTGCACTCTTCTTTAATACCATTGCAATCCATCGTGGTAAGTCACGCATGAACAGCCATGGAAAGTACACCGTACTCGTCAAGCAATACAAGTAGCTACCAGCTATACTGCAAGTGAGGTGTCCCTTATTCAATTATGCTACATCGTGTAGTCACAATGCAAAGGATGTCTCATACACCTTCACATGTACTTCTTCTCAACATGGACAACTTTGCTTTATCCACACGTTGTTATGCGAAACCAGCCCACGGTCTTCTAACTACATAATATCTAAGTATACACGAGCACTCACATAATATTTGCACCAAAATATATACACAGTTTGGGTCCTCAAGTGCAAGACAATACTCTCAGCTTACTTAGAGTTTGGTCTGTCTCCCAAACTAATTGAGCTACGTCTTGTGCATGGTAAAGAAGACTAGCACTACCCCTAGGGAGAGACCACATATAAGAGGTTTTCAATTGCAGGTATTGAAGACTCCAACTAAAGTGTCATTCGCTCTTCATCGATGCCCAACTCTGAATTCTTATCCTTTATCATCCTGCAAACCTACCACGAATAGTCATGTGCAAAATCCCCAACAAACCAACACTTGTGCTGGCCATCAGTGCAATCCCCAACAACAGCCCTACCACCAACTCCAACAACCCTACCACCAACCACCTAGGCCACCAACGCACCCCTAACAACCTTCCTCCAAACCACCACCAACACTCCTCCACGGCAACCATAGATGTCCCTTTCACCCACGTCTTCAATCCATGCCAAAGCCTGCTACCTACGACTATAAGTGCCATGGGAATGGCACTCGTCTAGGAGGGGGGTAATGTTAACCCTCAAATGAACAAGGTTGAAAAGTTGGAAAATCTAAAGTAGAAGACAAGGCCAAGGCAAAAGTGAAACAGAAGACAAAGGCGCGCCAAGAAGAATCTAGAAGCACAAGAAGTGCAGAAAAGTCCTAAATCAAGGAAAAAGGCACATGAGGAAAAGCACAAGTTTATACTGTTTTAAAAAAGCACAAGGCACACCATGGTTTAATTTAAGAGTGTCGGGCTCTCACCCGTGCAATTTGTGAGAGGTAACTCGATTGGCATGGAGGTAAGCTCACTACACTCATGGATAGATAGTGCGTCGGCTATGTGAGAGGTAGCCATTAGTGCTCCGCTTGGAATGCTTGAAGCAATAAGCGGTCCGTGGATCCTGATGGTTGAGCGAAAGCTCCCACAATAGCACTTGAGAGTTTAGGCAATTGTAGTAGTGTGTTACCCTCTTCGTATCCTTGGACTTGCAATAGGGCTTTTGAAACCCAAAGCTGCTAAGTCACATGTGACTGACTATAGGAGCACCAACTCTGCTGTTTAGGCCTAGAGCTTGAGGTGTGGAAACTATGCGTTCCAAATGATTGACATTTGTGAAACTATTGTCTATGCTTAGGGGCCCACTTGAGTGTTTGGATAGTAGTTCTAGTTGTGGCTTCCAAATGCAATTGTGAAGGTACTATGGGAGTACATTGTGCTAGAGACTTGGTTTAGCTATCAGTGGCACTACAGGCTTTGGGAAAACTATGGTGCCCTTTGTTGAAAGTTGTTACTATTCTAACATGACTGATGGAAAGGTGGATGCACTGTGAGTCATAGTCAACATTACAAAAAACTTGTTTTTGAACATGCATCCTAGCAATGACTCCTTATCAACACTTTGCTTGTTAGGTACCACATAGAAAATGATGGGTAGGCTCTTAGTCTTGATAGAAACCATTAGTTTGCATTTTTCCAAGAGTGGATAGGATTGCCCCCCAAATGGGATAAGTTGTGCATTGGTTGGTTGCAATTGGGGCTGACCCATGGTGGTCCAATGTTTGTGCATTAAGATATTGGCATCATCTCTCTCGTCAATTAAAACACATCAAGGGTGTATGCATGTTGGCAGGTTACGATGATCTGGAGGTAGGTTGGTGCTACTACTTCCTCATCCACCTCCTTGAGTTTTGCGATGGTTGCAACCATCACATTCATCGGTGGTTCTATCATAAGAGGTTCATGAAGTGGATGTGATGGAGACTAATACTTTCTAATGTGTCTTCCGTTGAAGAAACCTATACCCTCTCCTTCTAGGGTTTCAAGTTCCACATTCCCCGTTCCATTGACATTGTGGACCTTGAAAGGTCCCAATCCCTTGAACTTCATTTTCTGCTTGTGTCCCTTAACAGAGTATAGCAAGAATAAGTGTAACGTGTCCACTTGTCTACTTGTAGGACACGTCTTAGCGGCCCATCGGGAAGAGAATCCAGAAAGCACCGCTCGGCACTCCCACGGAATGTCACGGGGTTTGCAATCTAGGTCTTCCCGAGTCTACCACGAAGCGAAAGAATTCCGATCATTCCCATTTAGGACCGACCTGAATCAGGGTTTTCCTAATGGTCACGTTCCTAGAAGGTAACTAGCCTCGAACCCCAGACGAACTACTTTACGCAGAAACGTCAGGGTCGAAGCGGATTCATGCTGCACTTGGTTCAAGGAGAATGGGAAACGAGAGGGATGCAAAGCTCAACCTCTTTGCCTGTAAGGCATAGTCCCATTCCGTTCCCCTAAAATAGCATAAATCGGGACTCTAGTATCCTAGATTCTAGGTCATTGTTTACCTTGCTGTCAAATCTGTTGAGAAAAGTTCCTGGCCAACCAGAACTATCCTTCCCTAGGATGGACCCATGGTCACATCCACGGCACTTTCCCCAGGGTTGCTTTAGTTATCTACTTACCTACCACATTTAGTTTGACAAGCAAAAATAGCTTTCTTAATTAGCCAATTAATCATCGGTTCCTTCACGTAACTTAAGCACTGACATAGAAAAAAATGTCAAACAAGTTCCTTTTCAATAATTGATCTTATTTATTAGTCTTTGAAATACATCATATAATCCAGCCCGAAGGCTAATCCAAAATCCAGCCCGAAGGCTAATCCATAATCCGCCCGAAGGCTATTCCAATAATCCTCAGGGATCACTATTCCAAGTTTCTGCCCGTAGACTAGTATGCAGGCCTCGAGATCCAATCCCGAGTCACGTCGGCCTCTTGTGTAGGACCCCGAGGCAAGGGATTTACGACCAGAGCCCCCCTGGCACCCAAGCATCCTCCTGCTCCAAGTAGCACCCACGGAGAGACCTCTCGCGGCGGGTTCGGTCCACGTACCCAGCACGGCTAACAAACCCCTTGGATAGGGTCAGGCAAACACTCGGGGGTAATTGATGCTGCCTCTCCCTCCAGACCTTCAACCTGAAGCATTAATTATTTTTCCAGCTTTAGTTCTTTGAGCAAAGAAGAACAAACAATGCTCCTAACTGTATAAACACAATCAATCCAGTGGTCGTTTGTTTGGCCAATTGCTAAGGTGTGAATCATTTTCTTTGAATGCATCTAGAAATCGATCCAGGATCAATTGCGACTTGGCAAGATCCCCAAGGGTTTGTTTGTTTACCCTTTTATCCTTGGGTTAGGGTTTATACCATGTTAACCCAAATCAACAAACACCTTAGCTTCCTTATATTAAGGTTAATAAATCTTGGACAACCTTGTTGTCCTATCTTGATTTCTCAATTTCTTGCTAGACGATACACAACTTCCCTAACTTGGCAAATCAGCCTCAGGGGAAGGTGATGTAGCAGGATGGCTACTCACCCTCAAGATAGTTTGACTTGTACTTAGGACTTGCCAACCTCGATCTAAGGAGTGGCAATTCTATTTTGTGATTTAACACAAAACCATGCGACGTTGCAACTTGTTGAATAGGAGTCGCATCTAACTTGCAGGATTAGTTCTCTCATCAAATGGTAATCCTTGGTTGAGAATACATTTGATCAAGATGTAGGGTTTGGGAGTCCTCTTGACCCAACCCAACCCTAACGCTACTAGGCCGATAACTCTTTGGCCCTTAGGGTTCCTAGTTTCCTTTCGGAAGTCTAACATTTGGTCATCCGATCATTAGGGTGAGGACCCTAGATCGTTCTTGCGTGGGCTTTTAGCTAACCCTAACATTTCGTGAATGTGGGTAGGACCTTTGGGATCGAAAGTCTTGACTTGGGATCCCAAGTGCGATGCTAGGCAGAATTTTTAACGTAACCAAACCCTACCTAGCACTTTCAGGTGTTTGTCGTACTAATTATTTATGCTTTTATGAATCCCATGTGGGTTATGCCCTCACAAGCGATTTACCTAAATCGATCTAATTGTCTTGCGACAAGAGGTGGTCTTTTCTTAGAGATGCTAATATTTTTCGTAAAAGGTGTAAATAGTTGCAAGACATAACATTCCATGCAAATATGCGATTCATTGACTTTTCCTTCTATGCAACTATAAAATGTACAATGGCCATTTCTTTTTCTTGCCTAAACTATAAAGATTGACAATTTTAGGGCTAACTTGTATAAATCCTACGTTGATTTACATCCAGAACTATGCTTATGAACCTTTCGTTTAATGCAATTTAATTTAGGCTTTAATATGACAATTTCATCCATTCCCAAATCCAACTTCGATAAAAGAAGTCCATGCATGCATGCCATGCGACCATTATTGATTTAATTTGTTCTTCAACACTTAGCCCAACCTAGGATGTAATTTTCACCGCATGAAATTTACAAGGTACATAAATCCCTTTCATGCAATGCAACTATTTGGACAATATCTAATGGACGTCAATGATTATCTCCTACAAATCACGTCTAGGAGATTATTTGCATTATGCGCTGATCTTTTTCATGAGAAAATCAAGGATGCATTTAGACAAATCCACCTTTTAACCTATGCAATAGGATCACAATGTGGAAGTGCAAGGAATTTCAAATGCACATCATGCAATTAAATCTTTGAGAATAGGATGATCAATTAAAATTTCCAAGTGTAATTAAACTTGCCTACGAGAATTGGACATGCCTAGTGCATTCTTTTCATGCGGAATCAATTTTTAAGAACATGGGTATTGAGGTTCGGGGTGTTGTCCACATGCGAACTCGGAGTAGAAGCTCCCACATGTGCGCCTCTCACCATTTTCTTGGGAGCCATTGGTGAGTCAAAGCAACTTCCTCTTGGGTCCTTTACGCATTACGAATCCCTTTCCTGCCCGATATCTTCTCCTTTGCATAGGACACGGCCTTACAGTCGCGGTTTTGAAGGCACCCGAGAAGGCACGGGTGAATAGGGGCTATGGGAACTTTTATGGAAGATTCCAAGCCTCTGAACACCAGAGATGACATGGAAGGGGGGTGGAAATGATTGGGAAGGAGGAGATGTTGACGAGGATGGAGATGAGAATGATGATTATGATGATGGTGGTTGTGGAGTAGCACAGTGTGGCGCAGCAGCAGTGTAGGCGACAACAGCGCGGCGTGGCGGATGGCGACGGCCTGGGGCAGCACGACAACTCCCTCTGTCTCCTCCCTCCCCCAAGCTTAAGGGGAGGTTATATAGGATAAGGGGGGGGGGGGGGGTGGGAGATAGCCTCCCACGTGGCTGGCTTGCATGCCTCCCCTCCCTCATGCTTCTCCACTCCACACCACTCCATCTCATGCTCTTCCCACACTCCCTCTCCCCGCCATGCATCGGCTGAGGGGAGGGGGTTAATAATAAACAAAATTTTCAAAATTTTAATCATTATCCCCTTTTTTTCCTCGTGGAGGTGTTCATGTGTGGGCTTGCGGGTTTTCAAGCCATGGCCTCTTATGCACGTCATGGAGCTGGAATTTATCAATGGGCGTGGAGGGAACACTTAGCCACCAACATTAATCGACGGGGAAGATTATTTTAGTTTTCTTTTTGCGTGGATTATGGGTCTTTGATATTTCATGGTGAAAATATTACATTCTCTCCCCCTTAGAGGAATCGAGATGTCCTCATCTCGAGAAGAACTGAGGGTATTGTTGGTTGAGAGTACTTTCATCCATCCAAGTGGCATCCTCTTTGGGATAATCTTTCCACTGAACGAGATATTATCTCAAGGTCCTAGATCTCAAATGCCTCTCCCTAACATCTAAGATCCTGTTAGGCCATAGCTCAAGGACTCCTTGGCTAGGCATTACAACTTGTTGATCATCAAGCACATGACTAGGGTTAGGTACATACTTTTTTAGTAGATTGATATGGAATACATTATGAACTTTTAGGTTTTCAGGGAGTTGAAGTCTGTAAGCGCTAGGCCCTAGGCACTTGAGAATCTTGTAAGGTCCACAATACCTTGGACTTAGCTTTTTGCATTCACCCAAGAATAGGGAACTCTTCTTTGAATGTACGCTAATGAAGACCATATCGCCTTCAATGAAGGATCTGTCTTGATGTTTCAAGTCCGCATAAGCCTATTGCCTGTCCTGTCTTATTGACTTGATTTGGTCATCCATATCTTCTAGCATCTGTCTTGAAGCTTCAACCCTCAAGGTCAGATCCGAAAAGCTTAAAGGACTACAACAGTCGTGCCCATACAATGCTTGAAAAGGGGTCATCTAAATGCTTTGCTGGTAAGAAGCATTGTAGGCAAACTCAACTAGTGGCAAATATTGCATCCACTTTTTGGGTTCGCGACAGCAGTGTGCCCTTAGCATATCTTCAATGACTTGGTTGACTCGTTCCATTTGACCATCAATTTGGGGATGGTAAGCTGTACTGAAACAAAGTTCAGTCCCAATGGCCTCGAAGATAGCCCTCCAGAAGTGTGAGAATTCCCATTTCATTTGGGGAATGTCAAGTGGTTGCAATTTCCCTGGCATTCTAACATGTTCGGCCTTAATGCGTTGACAAAAACATTCAGTGATATATTTGAGAATGTCACCTTTAAGCCTCTCCCAATAATAGCTCTTTTAGACTGCATTGAGGATCTTGGCATAGCCAGGATGTCCTAAAAAAGGGGAGTCATGGGCTTCCCAAAGTATCTTCTACTTGAGTGAATGGCTTGCTAGTATACATAATCTCGGTCTACAGTAGACAAGTCCATTATTGATAGAGAATTCTTGATATTTTGCCTGTAGCTTCGGGTCTTGATCTTTGATAGGGATCTCATTTAGCAATTTCTGATAGGTTGGATCATGGCATGCCTCTTCTTTAGCTAGCTCAAGAATTGGGTTGTTTGGCATGGATACCTTTGTGGCTAGAGATCTGGCTATTGATGGATCTTGCAAAATCAGAGAATTTAGAAATGCTTTGCGAGTGAGTGCATCGACAACTACATTCTCCTTTCCACACCGATATTTGATTCCAAAATTGTATTCCTCCAGCACTTCAATCCATCGACATTGCCTCATGTTGAGCTCATTTTGGGTAAAAATCCATTTACGACTTTTATGATCCGTCACTAAGGTAAACTTATTACCCAGTAAATAGTGTCTCCAAAGCTTGAGAGCATGGATGACAGCTAACAGCTCCAAATCATGGGTAGCATAGTTCCTTTCATGGCTCTTCAGTTTCCTTGAAGAGTATGGTATAGGATGACCCTCTTGCATAAGCACACATCCTAAGGCAAGCACGCTAGCATCAGTTATTACTTCAAACTCCTTACTAAGGTCGAGAAGTTTCAGGATAGGTGCTGATACCAAGCTTTGCTTTAGTTTATCAAAGCTAGACTATTCAGCAGGGGACCATACAATTGATGTTTGCTTCTTCAGTAGATCTGTTAGAGGTGCTGCTATCAAGGCATAGTTTTTGATAAAGACCCTGTACCATCCTCTCAATCCAAGAAAACTACGTATTTCTTTCACAGTTGTTGGTGTTGGCCACTCCACAACGTCCTTGACCTTGGCCGAGTCTACTGAAATTCCTTCCACTGATACGATGAATCCTAGATACTCAATCTGTCACTTGAAGAATGGACACTTCTTCTTCTTGGCATAAAGCTTGTGTGCCCTCATTGTCTCAAGGACAATGCGAAGCTAGGGTTCATGATATTCTTCCTATTTGGAGTAGCCTAGGGTATCATCAAAGAAGACAAGTACGAAGTCATCAAGATATGGTCTAAAGATATCTAGCCTGTTGAAGGTAGCAGGAGCATTTGTCAACCCAAATGACATGACTAGGAACTCAAATCCAGACCTGAGATCAATCTGATAATATCTAGACCTGAGATCAATCTTAGAGAAGATCTTCGCACCTTGAAGACGGTCAAGAAGCTCATCTATTCTTGGAATGGGGTATTTGTTCTTAATGGTTGATTGATTCAACCCTCTGTAGTCAATGAATGCATAGCCGAAGCGTTCCATCTTTCTTCTTCTGGAACAACACTGGAGCTCCCCATGGTGAACTGCTAGGACGAATGTAGCCTTGATCTAACAGTTGCCTGAGTTGCTCCTTTAGCTCAATCGCTTCTAGGATGGACATCCTATATGGTCTCTTTGCGATTGGTGCAGCTCCTGGTGCTAGCTTGATTTCATGATCAACTTCCCTTTAAGGAGGAAGCTATGCCAGCTCTTCAGGAAATACGCCAGCGTACTCCTTTAGCCATGAAGGTTCTTCCCTAGACTCTTGATTCTGATCTAGCTTATTTACCTCAATCAAATAGACAAGTAGCCCCTTTCTAACTCCTTTTATTATTCAAGATGCTTTAGCCAGTTGGATTTTTGGCTTCCCAGCCTCTCCTTGAGTTGTGACCGATTCCCCTTCAGAATTTCGAAAGGAAACTTGGCCTTTTCCACAGTGAATGTGGGCATCATTAGGTTTAAGCCAATCCATTCCGAGTAAAGCACTCATGGATGCCTAGGTTCATAACTCTAAATCTGACTGAAGTCGACTTTCCACCCAGTAGGAATTTCACCTTAGCAGTTTGCTGGTACAAGTGACCTCACGACCATTTACTAATTCCACAAGTAAGGTAGGTGCATCTATTGTGGCTATTCCTAATCTTTTTGCATAAGCTGGTGAAATCAAGGAATGCCTACTGCCACAATCAATTTGCACCTTTCTTGTGAAGGGCGGCATGAATTGTTTCCCTCTCAATGTCTGCTTCCATGGATGGGTCCTCTTCATCACACATCTCCCTATTGGCAACACTGGTGGTTCTTCCTCTGGCCCTAACAGCAGCTCCTTGGCCATGGACGATTCCTTGGGATGGCCCTTGACATTGTCCTTCATTAAGCTTGGGACATTGCCTTTTAAAGTGACCGGGCTCATTGTAATGGAAGCAACGGAGATTGTGGCCATTACCTTGGGTAGGAACAAAATTATTGACAGTGTTGGTCCTAGCTTTCTTTCTTTGTCCTGGATTTTGTCCCTGCGTTCTTTTGGCCTGAGACTTATATACTCCCTTGTTCTGACCCTTGTAAGGCCAAGTCTTGTTATTTCTTGGCTTGATTTGCACCTCCTATATTATGGTGCAGCTCGAATGAGTGCATCCTCAAGGTCTGTGGGGCACATTGATTCGAGACAGGTGTTTACGAGTGGGTTTAATCCAGCACAAAACTTTGACACCTATTGTGTCATATCCATTTGTGGCGCAAACTTCAAAAGAGAGACAAACTTTGAATAGTATGCATCAAGGGATAGACCAAGCTGCTTCAGTTCATAAAACTCATTCATCTTCTGCATGCGGTAGGCAGGTGGTAGATATCTCCCTTGCATAGTTCTTTTTATCTTTTCCCAAGTAACTGACCCTTCCGAGATCCCTTGGTCTCTGCACCATTACTTCCACCAAAGTCTTGCTTTGCCGATAAGCTTCAATTTGGTGAGCATCGCTTGGTTAGCAGGTGCAATACCTGCTGCTTTGAAATAATTCTCCATGGATTCAATCCAGATCTCGGCATCAGTTTGGACGGTCCTTCCTTTGCCGTCAAATTCTGCTGGCTTGATTTGCTTGAGAAGAAACTTCTTCTCTTAAATTACAGCCGTACTTGGTGTAGGGGTAAGACTAGGAATCTGCACTTGAGATTGTGCCTGGGCATAAAAATATTTTTTCGTTAAAATCTTGCTAAGTGTTTCTCACATTACATTACATACCCAATTCAGCTTTTAGCCAAGTGACCAAATCACTTAACTTCTTTATCAATAATCACAGTCAAGACAATCATTGATAAAAAGTCTATTTCATTCATATAGGCATAGCCCTTTCGAGTACAATTATTTTTTTGGCAAGATGGAACAAGTTGATACATCAATTTGGGGAGAATAAGATTGTGTTACATTCACCTACGGGAATTGAGTAATAGTATGGATTGGGGTCATGGATTTTCAGGAATCGATAGGTCATAGGAAGATTAGGGTATCCTTTCCTTTGATACCCATTCTTTTCATAACGTCCCAAGACCTTGATTCTGTCGGCAGGGATTATTCGAGTCACTTCCTCGTTCACATACGTGTTTTGCTTGACCTTTCAACCGTCAACATGTAGGGTTGCGTTTGCGTGAGCCTCAACAAAGATGAACTGCTTCACGATCTTTAAGTCCTCCATCCACTTGATTCTCTTCAAGTTGGTCCGAAGGTACGCAAGTCGGTGGGTAGCTATGTAATAAATTCTTGAATCACCCATCCATCTCCATTCCGCATATAGGGGTGAAGGGTTGTAGATGCGGTCTAGGATATTCATCATATCTAGCCTCCGTCGATAATCCGAAGCACGCATCGCAGTCATAAACATAACCTGAAACACCAAGAATTTGTTCCTTGCTTTGCGACTCTGCACGCCAGCATTGATAAGTAAGTAAGGAAATGTTCTTAACAGCAACATTTGCTCTACTTCTCAACATTAAGTTTCCTTGTAAATATTAGATCCTCGTTGGTTTACTCTGATACCAACTGTAATGTATCCACCTGCCTACTTGTAGGACACGTCTTAGCAGCCCATTGGGAAGAGAATCCAAAAAGCGCTGCCTGGCACTCCCACAGAATGTCATGGGGTTTTCGATCTAGGTCTTCCCGAGTCTGCCACGAAGCAGAAGCATTCCGGTTGTTCCCACTTAGGACCGACCTGAATCATAGTTTTCCTAATGGTCAAGCTCCTAGAAGGTAACTAGCGTCGACAGACAAACTACTTTACGTAGAAACATCAGGGTCAAAGCGGATTCATGCTACACTTGGTTCAAGGAGAATGGGAAACGAGAGGGATGCAAAGCTCGATCTCTCTGCCTGTAAGGCATAGTCCCATTCCGTCTCCCTAAAACAACATAAATCAAGACTCTAGTATCCTAGATTCTAGGTCATTGTTTACCTTGCTATCAAATCCGTTGAGAAAAGTTCTCGGCCAACCGGGACCATCCTTCCCTAGGACGGACCCATGGATACATCCACTGCACTTTCCTTAGCATTGCTTTAGTTATCTAATTACCTACCACATTTAGTTTGACAATAAGCAAAAACAGCTTCCTTAATTAGCCAATTAATCACCAGTTCCTTCACGTAACTTAAGCATTGACATAGGAAAACAATGTCAAACAAGTTCCTTTTCAACAATTGACCTTATTTATCAGTCTTTGAAATACATCATATAATCCAACCCGAAGGCTAATCCATAATCCAGCCCGAAGGCTAATCCATAATCCGCTCGAAGGCTATTCCAGCAATCCTCAGGGATTGCTATTCCAAGTTTTTGCCTGTAGACTAGTATGAGGGCCTCGAGATCCAGTCCCGAGTCACGTCGGCCTCTTGTGCAGGACCTAGAGGCAAGGGATTTACGGCTAGAGCCCCCCTAGCACCCAAGCGTCCTCCTACTCCAAGTAGCACCCACGTAGAGACCTCTCGCGATGGGTTCAGTCCACATACCCGGCGCGGCTAACAACCCCCTTGGATAGGGTCAAGCAGATAGTCGGGGGTAACTGATGATGCCTCTCCCTCTAGGCCTTCAACCTGAAGCATTAATTATTTTTCCAGCTTTAGTTCTTTGAGCAAAGAAGAACAAATAGTGCTCCTAACTATACAAACACAATCAATCCAGTGGTCGTTTGTTTGGCCAACTACTAAGGTGTGAAACCTTTTCTTCGAATGCATCCAGCAATCGATCTGGGATCAATTGGGACTTGACAATATCCCCAAGGGTTTGTTTGTTTACCCTTTTATCCTTGGGTTAAGGTTTATACCCTGTTAACCCAAATTAACAAACACCTTAGGTTCCTTATATTAAGGTTAATAAATCCTGGACAACCTCATTGTCCTATCTTGATTTGTCGATTTCTTGCTAGACGATACACAAATTCCCTAACTTGGCAAATCAGCCTCAAGGGAAGGTGATGTAGCAGGATGGCTACTCACCCTCAAGATAGTTTGACTTGTACTTAGGACTTGCCAACCTCGATCTAAGGAGTGGCAATTATATTTTTTGATTTAATACAAAACCATGCGACGTTGCAACTTGTTGCATAGGAGTCGCATCTAACTTGCAAGATTAGTTCTCTCATCAAATGGTAATCCTTGGTCGAGAATACATTTGGTCAAGATGTAGGGTTTGGGAGTCCTCTTGACCCAACCCAACCTTAACCCTACTAGGCCGATAACTCTTTGGCCCTTAGGGTTCCTAGTTTCCTTTCGGAAGTCTAACATTTGGTCATCCGATCATTAGGGTGAGGACCCTAGATCGTTCTTGCGTGGGTTTTTAGCTAACCCTAACATTCCATGAATGTAGGTAGGACCTTTGGGATCGAAAGTCTTGACTTGGGATCCCACGTGTGATACTAGGCAGAATTTTTAATGTAACCAAACCCTACATAGCGCTTTCAGGCGTTTGTCGTACTAACTATTTATGCTTTTATGAATCCCATGTGGGTTATGTCCTCACAAGTGATTTACCTAAATCGATCTAATTGTCTTGCGACAAGAGGTGGTCTTTTCTTAGAGACACTAATATTTTTCCTAAAATGTGTAAATAGTTGCAAGACATAACATTCCACGCAAATATGCGATTCATTGACTTTTCCTTCTATGCATTTATAAAATGTACAATTTACAATTTCTTTTTCTTGCCTAAACTATAAAGATTGACAATTTTAGGGCTAACTCGTATAAACCCTATGTTGATTTACATCCAAAACAATGCTTATAAACCTTTCATTTTTAATCCAGGCTTTAATATGACAACTTCATCCATTCCCAAATCCAACTTTGATAAAAGTAGTCCATGCAATGCCATGGGACCATTATTGATTTAATTTGTTCTTCAATACTTAGCCCAACCTAGGATGTAATTTTCACCGCATGTAATTTACAAGGTACATAAATCCCTTTCATGCAATGCAACTACTTGGACAACATCTAATGGACGTCAATGATTATCTCCTATGAATCACGTGTAGGAGATTATTATCTAAATGCATTATGCGTTGTTCTTTTTTGTGAGAAAATCAAGGACGCATTTACACAAATCCACCTTTTAACCTATGCAATAGGATGGCAACGTGGAAGTGCAAGAAATTTCAAATGCACATCATGCAATTAAATCTTTGAGAATCGGATGATCAATTAAAATTTCCAAGTGTAATTAAACTTGCCTACGAGAATTGGACATGCCTAGTGCATTCTTTTCATGCGGAACCAATTTTTAAGAACATGGGTATTGAGGTTCGGGGTGTTGTCCACACGTGAACTCAAAGTAGAAGCTCCCACATGTGCACCTCTCACCATTTTCTTGGGAGCCATTGACGAGTCAAATCCTAGTTCAGGAACTTCCTCTTGGGTCCTTTACGAATTACGAATCCCGTTTCTACCCGATATCTTCTCCTTTGCGCAGGACACGGCCTTACAATCACGGTTTTGAAGGCACCCGGGAAGGCACGGGTGAATAGGGGCTATGGGAACTTTTATGGAAGCTTCCAAGCCTCTGAACACCAGAGATGACGTGGAAGGGGGGTGGAAATGATTGGGAAGGAGGAGATGTTGACGAGGATGGAGATGAGAATGATGATTATGATGATGGTGGCCCTGAAGTGGTGCAGCGTGGCGTAGCAGCAGCAGCAGCAGCAGCGTGGCGTGGCGGATGTTGGCGGCTTGGGGTAGCACGACAGCTCCCTCTCTCTCCTCCCTCCCCCAAGCTTAAGGGGAGGTTATATAGGATAAGGGGGGGGGGGGATATAGCCTCCCACATGGATGGCTTGCTTGCCTCCCCTCCCTCACGCTTCTCCACTCCACACCAATCCATCTCATGCTCTTCCCACACTCCCTCTCCCCGTCATGCATCAGCTGAAGGGAGGGGGTTAATAATAAAAAAATTTGTCAAATTTTTAACCATTATCCCCTTTTTTTCCCGTGGAGGCTGTTCGTGTGTGGGTTTTTAGATTTTCAAGCCACGGCCTCTTATGCACATCATGAAGCCTGAATTTATCAATGTGCGCGGAGGGAACACTTGGCCATCAACATTAATTGACGTGGAAGATTATTTTAGTTTGCTTTTTGCACAGATTACGGGTCTTCAATATTTCGTGGCGGAAATATTACACTAAGTCTTGCTGCCCAAAATCTTGTTGCTTAACATATTTGTCAAACCAACTCTTACCGTATACCTTTTCACAAATTAGAGCATGGATTGAAATGAGATGAGTCTCAGATAGGCATTCTAGCTTTACTAACTAGTTTTTCCATGCTTCTTGGCCCTCCCATCTCTCTTGGACTACTCTTCTCAAGCTTGGAATAATCAATTCCATTGGAAAAATAGATTCGGCTCCATAGCTCAATCTGAGAATGGAGTCTCCATGAGCTTGATGTCCCAGTTGTTGCGTGCACGGTAGAGACCACTATCACAACATCCACCAAGATTTTGTTCGTGGATTCGGCTAAACCATTGGCTCAAGGATAATATGGAGAGCACTTTTTGTGGATCATTATGAAGGTGGATAAGAAGTGAGCAATCAATTCATTGATGAAGTGTGTACCTTGGTCACTAACCAACTCTATGGGGAAATCAAACCATGAGATTACTTTCTTCCAAAGGAACTTGATCATGGTTCTAGCATCATTCTTGTGAGTTGCTCGAGCTTCTACCCACTTGATGAGATATTCCGTGGCAACAATGATGTAATTGGCTTGGGAGTATTGAGATGCACGGCTAATTGGATGGATGAAGTCGATTCCCCACTTCTCGAATGGTTGGTGCACAATCATCGAGGTCAACTCCATTTTTTTCTTACAAGCAGGGACTTTAGTATGTTGGCACTCATCACAATGCTCACAAATTTGGTTGCATCACGGAATATTGTTGACCACCATAATTAGGACTAGAGCACCTTGCATGTTGTAGTATCTCCATTGAAGTGCCCTCCAACTATTGCGCCATGTGCTTCCTTGAGCACATCATACATTTTGTGTTCACAGATACATATACTTAAAAGTCCATCTTGTCTTGCCCTATACAATTGACTTGCAATCAACTAATAGGGTTGGATCTTCAATATCAGTCTTTTTAATCTAGCTTTGTCTATGGTTCATTTTTGTTAGTCTGTTCTCTAGTATGTGGACTATGTCATCTACCCAATATGGTGTGAGGTCTGCTCTAAACAATTCTTGTTTACTAAACATTTTAAAAAGGTGTGCATGTGATAGGTCATCATTGATTCCCTATCCACCAACGACTTCTCCTTTGTGTATGCAAGACATATGATCTACTATAATATGCTATTTTCCCTTGTGTATGAGCATAGAGAAGTCAAATTCCAAATGCAAAAGTAACCATCGATCGATGCATCCCATTGCACAAGGTTTATTCACAAGATAAAGCAATGCTTGATGATCCACAAAGAAGGTGAAGGGTGTCACTAAAAGCGAGTATCTAAAATTCTTTACGGTAAACATCATGGCTAACCTTTCCCTCTCCATTGTGGAGTAGTTCATTTTTGCCTCAATGAGATATCTCCTAGCAAAGCTCACTAGATAGTCAATGTTATGTTTACCAAGTTGGCATAGCATTGCCCCCACAATAAATTTTGATGCATCGATGTGCATATGAAAGATCATGGACCAATCTAGCACTCTTAAGATAGGACCTAAAGTTGGAGCCTATTTAAGTCTTTCATAGGCCTATTGACATTCTTGGGTGGTCCACTCGAATACTATTAGTTGCTTGTACAAGGGTATAGCAATCAATGCATAATTCAGTACAAACTGCCAATAGTATCCTATGTGGCCTAAGAAACATTGAACTTCCCTAAATTTGATCGAAGGGGGAAGGTCTATAAACACCTTGACTTTGAAAAAGTTTTTAGCTATCCCATTTTTCAACGCATTGTTCCCTAAGTTACAACCATGCTTCAGTCCAAATTGGCACTTTAAGGGGTTCAATGAGAGACCGTATGAGAGACCATATTGGCTCTTTCCAGTTAGTTTCGATGCATAGGTCATCAACAAATACTTCCAACCATTTCCTAAGCATGTCCTTGAAAATGGCACACATGAGGTAGTGGAAGGTAGTAGGAGTATCCAAATGGCATGACTATATAGGCAAAAACCCCCGATTTGGTGGTAAATGCCATCTTATGCATGTCATCCAGATGGACTTCCACGTGGTTGTAGCCTGAGAAGCCATCTAGAAAGATGTAGGCTTCCTATTTTGCCACTATCTCTAGCACATGCTTCGTGTATGCTAGTGGGTAACTATCTTACTTTATAGCTACATTAACCTTCTTATAGTTTACACACACTCAAATCTTCCCATTATTTTTCATAAGTATAGCTATGAATGATACCTAGTTTGTATGCTCTATCTCATAAATGAATCCTACCTTTAAGAGCTTATCAATCTCCTCTTTTACAATGTGTGCATGCTTAGGATTCTACATAATATGGTTGTTGCTTAATTGATGCTACATCAAGGGTCATGGTAATGCTGTGAGTCACAATACTTGGATCTATTCCCTTCAGCTCATCTAAGAACCATGCAAACACATCGTCAAATTCCCTTAGGAGATTTATGAGATCATGCTCCTCCTTCTCAATTAGGGTTTCCCCTATGTACACGGGTTGAGGCTTGTCCTCCCCTCCTACCAAGTTAACCTTCTTAACCTTGGCTAGTACTTTGATGGGTTCACTAGCTTGCCCATCCCATTTTGCTCCTACCGACACCACTATTCTATCACCTTTCTTGTACTTCATGAAGTGCTTGGGCAATTCCTGGGTATCTTCTGTCATTCAGCTTCTTTTGAAGACTTTGACTATTTTATTTTCTACTCCCTTAGCCTTCTGTGCCTTAGGTGGACTGGAAGGTCCCCCTCGGTGTGAGAGATCCCAAGTGGTTGAGGTATGTCGGGATCACTATTACAGCTCACCTCCTCTGACTCAAAATTGTACTTGTCATCCCCACTAGAAGAGGCTATCTCCCCTGGAACTTGCAACTCTAAAGCTAACTCTACTCCAAATAATGGTGTGGTGCAAGGATGGGCTAGTTTCACTAGCTCATAATCTACCACCTTGAGGCATTCTAACCAAGCTCAATCCCAATATGCCTTGACAACTCCTTTGCTCACTTGAACCATGTTGACCTCTCAAGCCTTAATGTCCACTCTGATTTGCTCAATTACTCTTCTCTCAATGTCATATTCTATGGTATCTTCTTCCTCTTTTCTCTCCTCAATGATGGAATATTAGTCTTTATAGTTGTCATCAAAATCCTCATACTAGGGACTGTATGTTGCTAACAGACACGGGGGATTCACTAGTAGTAATAAAGGGACGTCACCTGCGTGCAAGAAATATATGAGAATACCCCTC
This sequence comes from Lygodium microphyllum, assembly GCF_053477565.2. Taxonomy (NCBI): domain Eukaryota; kingdom Viridiplantae; phylum Streptophyta; class Polypodiopsida; order Schizaeales; family Lygodiaceae; genus Lygodium; species Lygodium microphyllum. Next base: position 47,314,318 of record NC_141157.1, read on the forward strand.
ATCTATCCCCTATTTAAGGGACCTTACCTTATAAAATGTACATTTCTTCCCTTATATAACCCCCCTCCCTTACACTCACGTGGTACCATACGGTATTCCCTAGTGGACCCGCCGGCTAGCAGGGTTTCTACTTTGGAGATCTACCACACTTGTTATGAGAGTCCAATTATATGAAAAATTTAGGTCATGCACCTTAGTCCATTGCCACTCTCTACTTTCCATAAGATTATTGAGAGACTTCAAATTGGCAGTTGGGTTACCCACAAGCTGACTTCACAGGAACTTGATGATTTTTTGGAGTTCTAATTTGTTGGCTAGGACACAATAAGTGATTGGTGTTGGTTGACACATGGAACTCTCGGCCAACATGCATAAGGGTACCGTGAGTAGGTTAGAAATGAGGGCAATATTAGGTTTTCTAGCTAACTTTGCAAATTTCCTAGATCCACTGTCATCCTCTGAGAAAGGGAGAACCATGGTTTCCAATACGTGCATCTAGTCTTACTCATCCTGAGGGTAGGGAGTGTACCTTGTTAGAGGTCCATAATTGCTTCTAGACCTCAAGTCACCCTTTAGCACGGTAGAGATGGCATCTAAGTCCATTGTTGAGGTTTTCTATGTGTCTATCTCTACCTCAGACTGCTTCTGATCTATTACCCAAGAATATCATGCCATTATCCCAATCCTCAATTACTCTAGCATTTCTCATCCAAGGTTTGCTGAGTAGGGTATCATAATCTACCCTTCATAACTATGAAGTTCACTAAGAATTGGATTCACGATATCTTAGTGGCCAGTCCTTTAAGATTCCAAAGGTTCTAACCTTCATCTCATTTTCTAGAGTGACATTGAACCTTGTGGTCTCCACCAAAGGTTTTCCCCAAGCTTGCAAGACTACATGACTAAGTACACTAACCCCTGCTCCTATGTCTACTATCCCCTTTTGTGTAGTATCCCCTAAGGTAATTATAGGTAAATTTGTGTGCATCTCAATGCTCTCCTAAAAGGCATTTACTTGTGAGGTCTTAGATATTGGATTGAGTGTTAGATTTAGTATGTGTGTCATGGCATCATGGTCTAGAAGATATTGCAGCTCATAGTCATTCTACATTCTACCCATCGCTTCAATTCTTGCCAAAGTATGGAGTTTTACCTAGGTAGTTCAGCTAATGACAATGTCACAAGAGTTGTTATTAGTAAGGTTAAATTTTCCATCCATCTTTCCCACCTTAGCTCCATGGCCTCCCTACCAATGCTTGTGAGCCATTTGTGTATGCATGGCCTCCTCATCATGCCCATGTAGCTGTTCACATGGTGGTGTTGTCTCTTCTACCCTCAAATATGTGGGAGAGGCTTGTGGGTTCAAGGTTGAAATTTCATTAATCTCATCCTCAATAATAGGTTCAACAGCTTGAAGGTGAGCTTGTGCTTCTTTCATCCACTCCTTCACCTTATCTGCATTCCTCAACTATTGGTTGGACTCAGGGTACTCTCCAATCTTAGCGCTTCTCTTCTCTCTTGTCTTAGGAGCAAATGTCTTTTCTTCAATGTCAATGACCTATTTTCCCTTGGTTAATGT